>NC_039366.1:140162833-140362954 GCF_003573695.1 Papaver somniferum | reverse complement strand
GACATCCTTTCAGTTGAATCCTTTAAGGGATGGAGCGATTCGATCCTCTAATAGATAGAGGAACAGACATATTAATCCAATGTGATAGTACCGCGGCTATTGCATGAATTGAGAATGTAACGACAACTATAAGAGTTTATTTTATGAGAATATGGATTATATAGTGTCTGAAACGAGTTTCCATTAGTTCTTTGACGAAAGGATTGATTAGAAGATGTGAATACATCTTAGGGATGAGGTTGATGCCCATTGAGATTGAGTCATCTATGATGGATACCCAACCTAGAAATAGTTTCAAAGGGACTAGATGAAGTCATAGGTGATATGGAGATACGAGAATCATGCTTTTGAAGAATTCATCCCACGGCATGACATCCTGAAACGAGTAAAGGTTGAGTTTAATTTTAAAATTTAAAATTTTAAACTCTTAGTGATGTTTATATCTCTATTTAGAGTGGGGTACATTCAGGAGTACTCTTGATAGACTCACCTATATGAATGTGAAAGTGTGGCCGCTTTCTATGAGAATATGGGCGGTTCTCTAGATCATTCATTAAACTGGGATACAAGCGCAGGGTCGTAATGTGCTGGCTTTAGACTTTACACTAGTATAGTCGTGTGTATTGAGTAATCTTTTTATCTCCTAGAGTTCAAGACTTATGTTCACTCTGTGGTCAGATTTTAAGAGAGCTTATTAACACTACGTAAAGGTTCAAGTCGTGAGACACCTTTGCTTATGCACAACTCTGTACGTTCTTGCTCAATGTTTTAAAAATATAAGTGGGGGATTGTTGGGAATATATTTTCAAAACATAAATTTATTCCCAATCAATATGTTTTTTATAGCCTTTATTGAAAAAAATTAATTTTTGTTATAATTAATTTGACCGTTTTATATTTTTAGTTTTGATGGTGTTAACTCAGCCATAATAACATTTTCATGAACATTTAATTGTTTTGAAACTCTTGACTATAAATCATAATTTTGGTTGGGAAAATAATAAGAGAGATTTTTCTTTTATGTTTTGGTGTTAAAAAGAACTTGGAAAGTTGTTGAAATCCTTTTCAGTGAGAAAGTTTTTCTTTTTTATGACTTGAATTTACATAAGAAATGAATTTTAGAGAAAGAAAAATAAGTGTGTGAACATCTCTTATTTTTCTAAATGAGTTTCTGAGCAAGAATGAAGTGTAGAAGTTTCACATCCTCTCACTGTGCAAGAGTGATTGTGTAAGAGATTGATCTCGGATGTTTTATCCTGGGGACGACGCGCCATTGAAGAACTGCTTGCACAATCTTGGGCAGAGCCGCGAAACGTCTTAAAGATAGCGACCTAGTCCGCGACTCAGCCATAACGTTGTTTGTTTCGTGTTTGATTTTATTTGTTGTGCAAGCATAATTCGGCAATTTTTCCAACAATTTTAAGACGATTTATTCTGCCATGGATACCAAAAGAAAACAATTGCTCAAACGCGATAAGTATCATTGTTTTATTTTGTTTGATAGAATTATAACCGGAATATTTTTCTTTAACGATTGAACATGATGCTTGAGATTTTAGGTAACCTGATACCTAAAGTTAATTTTATGTCTAATATTGATGGATTAGGAATAACATGGTTAAATATTTTTTCTTTGTAAACAGTTGACATAGACAAATATTGTTGATGTTAAACGAATGTTTTTAACATGTTGTAGAGTCTTATTTTTATTTCCTACACGAAATTGAATTGGATCTTGAAATTTTAACCGGGTGTATTAGACATCATGAGAATCATCCATGTCAAATTTCAGAATTTTTTGAGTCTGGAAAGTATTTTTAAAGTATTTTAGAAAACTACATAACGTATCTGAAAAATTCTGACGGGCAGAAAATTAATCCTTATTAAATCCGCTTTTCCTAATCTTTGTGTAGAAAATTTGAATCCGTGTATTACACGAAACTTGTAGATCATGAACTTATCTTAAAACCCATTTTCAAGTTTTCAATTTGGGTTTTTATTTTGAGAGATGTGGTGATTTCAAATCGTTGTGTATGTTTGTCCAAAATAATAGACGTGATACTTGAGACTAGAAATGTAAGAAACTATATTAAAAATCATGTTTTGATTTTATACTTCGTACTCTTGTTTTGGTAATGAAAAATAATACCATTGATAGCAATCAAACTAATGCACCCCATATGTTTGATAATATGCTTAATAGAAAGTTATAAGTATATGTATGATGTTATAATTCTATAACTTTGTATCTTTGTTTGACAACTAAGAGAAACTTGGAGTACTATATTAGTTGATTTTCAAGTAATTATGTGAGTGCATATACCTTAATTATTTTTTGGTTTGAAATGCTCATATGTGAATGATTGTGACAGGTGAAAATTCACTTACTTGAGCAAATTTTTATTTTCCAATGAAAAAAATTGCGGGAGATTAATCAATGAGTGGAGAAACATTTTTGCTGATTTCTATGTTGGTGCGCAAGGAATGGACAATGGTTTATAACCAATTGAGCTTTAAAAGCAATTGAGGTATGTTTGATGAACTATTTATAGTTATTGTAGTGATCAAATAATGACATTCTAAATTGAATAAATTGATTGTTCAATCTTAGAATAAATTTTAGGGAAACAAGATATTGAGAATTATTGTGTATGACAATAAACATGTGACTCATATAAGTTTGGAATTAATGAGATGGAATTATATACAAACCCAAAACCGAAATAATTAGAAACCTAGTCAAAATTAATGTGAATATCAACTCTCACCAAGAAATGAACACAATATTGATTATGAATTTATTACAAACCTAGTCAAAACTAATGTTCCTCCACTACTGCTTGAGCATCCATCTCAAAGAATCATACCAAAATTTATTACAAATTTAAAATGACAATTAGTCAACTCAACATCATACAATATTTTACAGCTTTAAATCTAAGACTAATTACATCATTGAACTAGAATTTCACGCATAAACAACAAACTTAAGGACTTAAAATTATTCTCTAGGCTCCATGTTGATCTTGTCATGCGTCAAATCTGGAATTTTTTGTCATAATACGACGTGAGTTATGACACCCGGTAGGAAAAGAAGCAACAAAACATTTTATGCAATATTTTTCAATTCCTTTTAAAAACAACCAACAGGATCAACAACACCGCAAACACATGGAAACACCACATCCATAAACAATAATAAATTCAATCAATCCTCTCTCCCCCGGAAGCCCCACGTGAGTATAGGGAAACAAAACCGTTTCCAAGGATATCTCGTATCCCATCAAAAATGTTTTTAAGAATCAAAATCTATGGACCTCAACCCAACATTCATAATCATGCTCACGAGATCGATTATCATTCATATATTAATGAAAACTTGCAAACATAAATTTAATTAAAAGAAATTCAAATAAATAAAAGGTTTTTGATTGTTTTGCGCCTACCTCGAATCGTAAATCCAAACAACACAACGAAAAGCTTTATTACTGTTGAAATCGTCTTTGATAATTAACTAAAAAAATCTTTGGCTACTTCTCCTGATTAAGGTTTCATTTTTCTTTTCCTTTTACTGTAACCTAAGCACCGCACCGAAGAAATTTTCTTCTTAATTGACCGACTAAAGCAACTCCTGTTAATATATATAGTCAAAATTCATTAAAACCCTAACAACTATCAACAAATGGTGTTGCAACATGTGGCAATAAAAGCTACATTGTAATCCTAAGTTGATTAGAGCATCTCCAATGCTAGGGGTGAAGGTCTTAAAAAGACAAGACACCTAGGATTTAGCACTTTTCTAACCAAAAATTTATCTCCAATGCCAAGGTCAAGGTAAGGTAAAAGCATGACATGGATGCCATCTCATAAGAAAGGGTAAAGGAGAAAGTCATATCTTTACCTTCTCCATGACCCAAGGTCTTTTGACACATAATCAATTCTTTATCCCAAAATTAATTTGTCTCTAAGTTCTAGGGTAGTAATATCTTGGCATTGGAGATGAAATTTGAGGTAGAAAGTATAACTTTCATTTTTTTTAGCCACATAGTAATGACCCACAACAAAAAGGTATTAATAGGACCTCCACCTAGGATTACCTTCACCCCTAGCATTGGAGATGCTCTTAGGATGAAACTTCGGTCCAAGTTAAAGACTCCACATTCATTTACAATAAGAATTATTCATTAGTTAATAGCCCAATTGAATAATGACACATGGCAAGGATCCATATAAAATCTTCACATTCTTTTAAGGGATTTTTGATAAAGTACCCTACTTTTAACATTACACTAAAAAAATGCCATCGTTTTTTAAAAATTTGTTAAAATACCCTTGCCTTGACCGTTTTATTCAAAAAACGGTAAACGACAGTTAGCAGCTGTTAGCGCTTAGGTGGCAGTGTCAAAATATCCAAAACGCCCTTCCTCCTGAGTAGAGTTGGATTTTTTTGAGTCGCAGACTTGAAACGCCGAGTCGAGCCGAGTCAACTCCGCTTTTCTTATTTGTGATGTGCAAAATGCAGAATCCACATCTTCTGCTTGAGCTTCATTGACCATCTTCTTCACAGTCCACATCCAGTATAGCCAACAACAACATCATGTTTCCTACCAACTGCTCATACCCATTTCAGTTCAGTTCCTTTTCTGCAATATACAGATTAGACCCATACATCCATACATCACCAACAGATTAAACATCCACTTGTAGTTCATCTCAATAACAGCTCCTTCAATTCTAGCCAGCAAACTAACACCCATCAACCAAAACAGCACCAGTCTCTTCTAGCAGCTCAAACTATCTCCCAGTGCTGACCACCTGCAATCTTACTCATTCACAATACCAACAACAACTTGAACTGCAGCTTTTTTCCACACACCTGCAATTACAATTGCCTGTAATACCGTCACCACGACATTTGCTCAATGCACAACCCATTTCTGAGCCAAACACACAACACTACCAGCTTCATGTTTCTATCTGTTGCAGCTCAACATCATCATGCCTTCTACAGTTCTGCAACATCATAAACTTCCATTTACTTTGTAAATCCATTACTCAGCTTCACCACTGCAGCCAACCAACACAACCATTTCCCATTTATCACTTCAAATGCATACAACCATTGCCACCAGCATCAGCTCATCCAACATCTTCTTAGCTCCCATTTCTTCTCTATATTCCCAGCCTGCACCTACAACTGCAGTGCCATCACTTTGACCATGGCATTAGCACCAAAATCAATCCACTACATTCATTCTTGAAATCTCAGTGACAAGCAACCATTAATGGCCCATTTCTGCCTACAATTTCAGTTCCTTGCACAGCATCAACACAAATCCACCACCTGTGACCTAAGCATACACTAACCATTACAGAAATTTAATACTGCCACCATTTCAGACTCAAGTCCGTTACAAACCCATGATAATCACTATTTCCACCTCTACCAATTCAACAACAGAGACAACCCCAGATTTCAATTTGTTCTCGGCTTCTCAATCACCAGCACAAGGTCTTCTTTGTTTTAACTTCAATTCACCAACAAAACCTTCTTCATTTGAATCTCCACCTCCATGAACCTTGTAAACACAACAGCTGCAACCTTGTTCTGCACCACAAACCTTCATTAGAACATCATTACCAACTCTCACCATCATTTATTTGAAACTGAGTTTGAAAGTACATTAATTTAAATTGAATAATCATCAAAATCATAAAAAAAAAAATACAACTACTAATTTCATAAATTATCAAAAGAAGTTCATAATACTAGAAAACCCCCAAATCTTCAAGAACCCTAGTCGATAAAAAAATCCCGACATTTGACATTGATGATGAATTCAAGGCTCAAGTTTAAACAAACATGCAGAAGATGGATAAATATGAACCAATTCTTTCAAATTGAGAGAATTTCAAACCAATATTCATCAAAAATCATAATCATTGCCATTAACAAACCACTTTTCTTCTTGTAGTTGCAGGAAATCCTACACTACACCCCTCATATGATTTCATTATTATTCAACTCATTTTTAGATTTATACTCTTAATTTTGTTGATTAATCTTTGAATATTCTTACAAGAAAAGATAAAGGAATCAAGAATGACCTCTGCTGTAGACTTTCTCTCTCCTATTTACTTGTTTCTTACTCAAAAAAGATCTCCTCCATTCCTTTACAACTGAACGACTATTTATAGGGAAATACATAGTGGATGACAGCTAATCCGTCCTTTATTTTCGGAAATGACTTGCGATATTCTCGTAACCTTACAAATCTTAATCTCGCAAACTCTCTAATTTTCGCAGGACCATCACATCTTTCTCATGATTTTAGCTGACGTCGTTTATTATCTCATTTCTGAAATTGTTCTGCGACGCTATTGTGTTGTGTTGTTGATAATTTCGCTAAGATATAACCTGTTGAGAGATTCTGATCCTACATCTTGCCTCTTCTCATATCTTTTCTGCGAAGTAGAGAATGATGTGAGAAATGTCGCAGCTATTCATTTCTTCATATTCTGCATTTATCACACGTACTCTTTCTTCCATCTGTTTCTTGACACGTTTTTTGTAACCGTTGCTTTTTAACCGTTTATAATTTTCCGTATTAATAGTGTTTATCTTCTCGAGGAAAAATTCCCTCTATATATATATTCTTTCTCACTCTCTTTTTCTTTCTTTTTATTTTCTCTGCAACTTCATCATTCTTCTGCAAATCTGTTATTGCAATTTTTCTTCTTTCTTCTTCAATCCTTTTAAATTCTTCTTCATCTTCATACTATTTCTTCTACAGATCTTCATCGTTCGTAATTTTCTTCGAAATAATCTTCCTGCTACTGTTTCCCATAGATTCATCAAGGTTAGTTTTTTTTTTTATGGGTTTTGCTGAAATTGATCTTGTTTATTGCCTTATTTGATGTTGTTTATGTGATTCCCATACTCTTGTTATTTCAGCAAAAGCGCCTCCAACACTAAATTTACAGTTCAGAACCCTAATATTCCCAAACCGCAACATAAAGTTGTTGCGCATAGAAGAAAGTCTGCGAATGAGAAGGTAGGAAGAAACACTATCCTTTTCTAATAACAATATTGTTGCCTATGTTTCTTATCTGGATTGTAATTCACAGGGTGATAAGGATGTCAATAAACCTCTCAAGAAATCTCGCCACCTTAAAACTGTTCCAACTTCCGTTCCATTCCACTTACTCATCTCTTCTAAATCTCATGCGACATCTTCGCAAGATAAACCTTTATCTCCCGTTCGCTAAAAAGCTGCCCCAAACTTCATTTCTTCAGCCGACCTTTTAATGATTGAAACCCCCCTTGTTGATCCTTCTATGAATGAAACTTCTTCTCTTCCTATTGATAATGTTTCTCAACCTTCTATCACTGCCAGTTCTCTACCTGAGTCTCTTCCTCTTTCGAAAGAAACCGTGGAAGGAATAGATATTGCTTTCAAAGTTTTATCTGAAGTCCTGGATGATGGCAAGAAGTCTTCTATTGATCCTATCAAGTCTAATGTTTGTGAAATTCTGAGTAAGCATTTAGGTTCTGACAGAGCTGCTTCGCAGACAACTTTGGAAAAGGAGTGTAATGCTCTTCGTCTCGAAAATCAAAAGCTTCAGAATGCTTTGTTGGATCGTGACAATCTTCGCAAGAAGAATGATGAATTGAGAGGTATGATTTTCTTACCCATGTCTTCAATTTGCCTTTTTAATGGTTTTATCCTTCCCATATTTAATTATCCTTGAAATCCCTTTTTCGCATGTTAAGCCTTAAACCAGAAACGAATAATGAAGAGATATCAATTTGAATCTGCTGTTGAAGAAGCCCGTGTTGATAAAAAAATTTTGATGGATAAATATAACCAATTAGATAACCTCTATTCATATTATCTTGATCATATAAATAATCTTACCAATGAAATACCCAATTAGTTCAGAGACAAGATTTATTAAGTAATGAAGTATCTCGCCTTTCTTATTCTTTAACTAAAGCTAATTTAGGGATGAAAACTTTATCACATGAGAATAAAACCTTATCTCAAGAGAAGAAAACTTGTTTAAACAAGATAGCGTTATCTTCGCAACAACTTAGCATTCTTTAGAAAGTATGTGATGACCAAGAGCAATCTCTTCGCTCTTTGAGAAATGAACTTAAAGAAGTAACAAAGTTATCTATCGTTGAAAGAGATACACTTATTCAAGGTAGAATAGCTTTAAGTGTAAAGGAGAATCAACTTAAAGAATAATATTCCAAATTAGAAGAATCTTATTTTTCTCTTGCGAAGAAAAATGCCTTTCTTATTTCTAAAGAGAAAAACCTTCAGTCTCGACTTAAAGGTTTAGTTGGAGATAAATTTGATGACGCAATGGAACGTTGGGAGAATAGTTGTCTGTCCTTGATTCAACACCTTATTTCGCAAAAGGAAGGTAGTCATAATAGTTTGACTGCCTTAACTATCTTTTTTTTGTCATATTTTCCTGAGTTCTTCAACTTATTGAAATTTTGTATTCTACCTTTCGCAGATTCTGAGAAGAATCTTCATTCCTCCATTTCTGTTTTGGAGGCTAAATATGCTAAAATTCGCAAAGAAAATGCATTGCTCGTCTCTGCTCTTACTGGTTCTCGCGACCGAGCAGAAAGAAGACTTGATTATCTTGATTATTTTAAGGATATTCAAGATAGGAATCATCAGAGAGCACTTCTTCGTCAAGTTCATCTCCGGGCTGAAGTCATTGTAAATGATATTTTATTGTCCAAATCTCTTCCTTCTACATCAACTGAACCTTTGGAAGTAGATGATGATGAAGTTCCTCGTCCTGCTGATAGTGATTATGATTATGAAAGTGGTGCAGAGGATGATCTCTTGGAAGGTGAAGAAGAAATTCCTTCTAAGGAAGCATCTGCTAGTATTAATCAAAATGAGAAAGAAATCTCTCCTGAAGAAGTAATTGTTGGCGATAATCAAGGTGCTAGTTAAGGCGAAGATCAGAATCGAAATGAAGGAGAGGCTTGCGATATTGAGAACATTGGCGAAAAACGCCTGTTATCTCCTGCTATTGGAATTAATACTGAATCTTGAGCTTCTTATCTAGTTTTATCTTCTTGAATTGTCTTACTTTTATCACTTTTGCGAATAATATTCTTCAACCAACTTTGGAATCAATTTCTCCTTTTAGTATTTTGCTGATAAGAAAGATAATGCTCCTTGTTTATTGATTCCCATACTTGCCTCTCCTTATCTTTCTTGCAAAAAATAATCTGTTACGAATACTTAAAAATATTTTGTTTTATCATGTGGTCTTATTTTGCCTTCCTAATTAAAGATCTTATTATGCCACCTCTTGTCATTGCGACAAAATCGCAGGACGTCCTTGCACTTTCATGCAAAAACCCATTGATATTGCCTTAAATTTTTCTTTTGTATTATGGCCTCTTCAGGAATGTTGCGACAATATGACAGGCCTAAATATTCTTGCGAAAATAAAGCCCCATGGCATTGTCGTCTTGCGACGAAATCGCAGGACGTCTTCGCACTTTCATGCGAAAACCCATTGATCTCGTCTTATCTTTTTCTTTTGTATTATTGCCTCTTAAGGATTGTTGCACAAATATGAAAAGCCTTAATACCCTTGCGAATAAAAAGCCTCATGACATTTGCGTCTTAAGACACTTATCAGCTCCCTAATGGAGGGTGCCTCCCTTATCTCCCCCCTGGTTTCCCCTTCAAGGAGGCGTACTTTTACCATACAAGGTTAGCTCCTCCCATCCAGTCTTAACAACAACCAGTTGTTTTTGCAGCCTCTTATCTCTTTTACCTATAGGGCTTATGGTTACGAGACTACACCCTAAGTGGGGTTTTCTTCGGGACGAGTGCAGTATAAGCCAAGACTTGTCAAGAATGGCAAGGTACGCTTCAAACGTCCCTGGCACTCTTGACTCAACCGTATACCTCGGCGCCTTGATAAGATCTTCACTCCTTGGGAGAGTCCTTATTACCTTAGTCGCCCAACCCAAGTCACATGCTTAAGGTGAGAATCCAAGGTGCCTCTCCCGGATGGGCTTTATTGACCCCAAATCTCCATGACTCAGGTTCCGGTGGCGGTGTAGCCTTTCCCTGAGACATGCAACAGGTACCCCCTAATATGACGTATTTTAGGTCTTACATTTGCCTCTTGCGAAATTTTATTCGCGAACTAGGGTGTACGCCATAAAGGTTCGCCCCTTTCTTTTATGTCATTGTTCTGTGATTATCTCTGCGAAAATTTCGCACATCATGATCTTGTTTTGATACGAATAATCTTGCAATTATTTTTTCATAATCCATAATTTCTCAAAGCTTCTTACGGATAATATATTTTTTAAATACAACCTGTTTCATGGTCTGTCAAGTCTATGACCAACATCTCTGCCTTCTGGATCCATTAATCTATAAGCTCATGTTCCAACTATTTCCTTAATGATGTAAGGTCCATCCCATTTTTTCTCTAATTTTCCACCATTTTCTCGCTGATATATTGGTGTCTCCCGCAGAACTAAATCTCCTGGTTGAAATTCGCGTACTTTGACACGTTTATTATATTCTCGGGCTAACCTTCGCTGATAATTCTCCATAAGTTGTAAAGATTTTTCTCTTCTTTCTTCTAATTTATCAAGTTTATTTAAGATCAAACCCGCACTAAGATTTTTTTCCCAAGCTTCTCTTTTTGTTGTCGGAATAATAACTTCTGTTGGTAACACTGCTTCAACTCCGTATGTTAAACAAAAAGGTGACATTCCAGTAGCTTCTCTTCTAGTTGTATTATAAGCCCATACTGCGTTATGTACTTGTTCGCACCATGCTCTGTGATGTCCTTCCAATTTCTTCTTTAATATATATGCAATTGTTTTGTTTGTTGCTTCTACCTGCCCATTAGCTTGTGGATACAAAGGAGTAGACTTTCCACATTTTATCTTGAATGCATTAAGTAGCATTTCTATATTCTGTCCTTCAAATTGTTTCCCATTATCAGATACCAACTGCGCAGGAATTCCAAACCTGCAAATGATATTTTCGAATATGAATGTAAAGATATCTTTGTCGCGAATATGATGTACTGCTTTCACTTCTGTCCATTTTGTGAAATAATCTGTTGCAACTGTTAAATATCTTCTTTGTCCAGAACCTGGTAAAAATGGCCCCACAATATCTAAGCCCCACTTTCCAAAAGGCCACACACTGATTGAAGATGATAACGGTGCTCCAGGTGCATGTATTTTCTTTCCATGCTGCTGACAATCTTCGCAGCGCCTTGATATTTGTTTTGCATCTTCGTGCATGTATGGTCAGTAATAGCCTTGCATTTTTTCTCTATGTGCCAAAGATCTTCCCCCGCAATGATTGCCAGCATCCCCACTATGTAACATTTTTAGCACTTTTTCTCCTTCCTCTCGTGTCAAACATCTGAGTGAAGGTCCGTTAAAGGATTTTCGGTATAGCAGCCCATCTCTTAATTCATAATTCGTTGCGCGGATTTTTAACTTGTGTGTTTCCAATCTATTTCTTGGTGTTTCTCCTTTCGCCAAATATGCATGAAGTTCCATTCTCCAGTCTGCGATATTTTTCGTTTGTTCTTCTTCTTCATTGTCTATTATCATCACGTCCACTTCTTCTTCTCCTTTATTGATTGATGGTGACATAAGTGTTTGTATTTTTATGCATCTCGCAGTTGGATCTGTCATCATGCTTGAGATGAAAGAAAAAGCGTCTGCGAGTTTGTTATCCTTCCTGGAAATGTGCCTCCATTTTATTTTTGGGATTTTCGCTGATAATCCTTCAACGAGCTGCTTGTACTTATTTAAAGATGGTTCATTTGTAGTATACTCTCCCTTTATTTGGCGAATAACTAGATGCGAATCACTAGTGATCCTGGCATTTTCTAGTTTCGTTTCTATTGCGAATTTTAAGGCATGCATCACAACTTCATATTCCGTTTCATTATTAGTGGATGCGAATTCCAATCTGAATGAAAAAGCCATCTTTATTCCTTCTGGCGAAATTAAAACAATTCCAACTCCATTTCCTTCTCCATTTGATGATACATCTACCAATATCTCCCATCTATTTGGTTCTGTTAATAAATCTTTTGGATCTCCGTGTTCTTCTTCTATATCCATCATTTCTTCTACCGCTTCATCTTCTTCTAAAGAAAATTCTGCCAAGAAATCTGCAACAACTTGTGATTTTGGGGAAGACAAAATTTTATATTTAATATCAAAGTGGCCTAATTGTGCCATTCCATCTCTCCACTCTTCCTGACCTTTTAGAATTCTTCATCACTGATTCAATTGGTACTTTTGTTAATACCTTTATCTTATGTGCTTGAAAATATATGCGGAGCTTAAATGATGCATAAACTAATGCTAAGATTAACTTCTCAATCTTTGAGTAATTCTTCTCGGCAGTATTAAAAGTTTTTCTAATGTAATGAATGGGGTTCTCCACTCCTGCATCTATTCGCAATAACACAACACTTAATGCATGCGACGTCGTCGCAAGATAGATCAATAATTTTTCTCCTGGTTCTGCTTTTTGTAAAATAATTGTATTCATAAGATGTTCTTTGATCCCTTGAAAAGCTTTTTCACATTCATCAGTCCATTTAAATTTCGCACCCTTCTTGAGTATATCGAAAAAATATTTGCTTTTGTCTGATGATCGCGAAATAAATCTCCCTAGCGAAGCTAGAAGCCCATTCAACTTCTGTACATTTTTTATTGTTGCTGGTGTTGGCATGTCACGAACTGCTTGCACTTTTTCTGGATCAACCTGTATTCCTTCCTTTGATACAATATAGCCTAAAATTTTTCCCGATGCAACCCCAATAGTACACTTCTCAGGATTCAATTTCATGTTGTACTGCCGCATTTGTTCAAAAATCTCCCTCGGGTCTTGTACATGGTCTTTAGCTTCTTTACTCTTTACTAACATGTCATCCACATATACTTCTAATGTTTTGTGTATCCATTTTGCGAACACCTTCTCTACCATTCTTTGGTATGTCGCTCCCGCGTTTCGCAAACCAAATGGTATTTTCGTGTAACAATATAAACCTCTAGGGGAGAAGAAAGTAGTATGTTCTTGATCTTCTTCAGCGAGAGGGATTTGGTTATACCCTTTGTACCCATCTAAAGATGATACTCTATCGTTTCCCGCTGCGGATTCCACCATTTGAGGAAAATCTGGTAACGAAAAACTATCTTTGGGGCAAGCTTTGTTTAAATCAGTGAAATCTATGCAAATCCTGATTCCTTTATTTTTCTTTGGGACAATGACCATATTCGCTATCCATTCTGGGTATTTAGCTTCTCTTATGATTCCCGCATCAAGCATTTTCTGTAGTTCTTCTTCTATTTGGGAATGGTAAGTTGTTGCAATTTTTCTTATTCTCTGTTTAAATGGTCTCACATTTTTGTTAATCTCCAACTTGTGGCATGCAATTGATGGATCTATTCCCGGTATCTCATCCATGCTTCCTGCGAAAACATCCTTATATTCTCGCAACAGGTTTACAATTCTTTCTTCTTCTTCCACATCCATTTTGGTTCAAATTCTCAATATTAGAGGTTCTTCTATAGTGCCCACGTTTATTTCTTTTGTTGGTTCTGCGACAATGTAACTGGGTTTAGTTTCTCCCATTAGTGTTGGTTCTTTTATTGTTTTCACAGGGCCTTCTCCTTCTTCCGAAATTTCGCTGAGTATTCCTTTGCCTTCTTTTTCCCTGATCATATATACTCTAAATTCTTCTTCTTTCTTTGCTTCCTTCGCAAACTTTCTGCGAAATTGTTTCTTTTTTGCTTGTCCTTCATAATGCTTTACTTCAATTTGATGACATAATTTCGCATTTTCAACATCTCCTCTGATTTCACCTATTCCATTTGGTGTGGGGAACTTAATACATTGATGCAACGTTGATACTACAACTTTTTATCGCATGTATCCATGGTTTTCCTAACAACATATTATACGGCGATTCCATATCCACCACACATAGTGTTACCTGTGTTTCAATCTCTCCAAGTGGAATTCGTACCACTATTTCTCCTTTAGGTTTTGTTGTGGATTTTCCAAAGCCGTGAACAAAATATGTTGAACTGGACATTTCTTCATCTTTAAATCACATTCCCCGGAATGCATGATAAAATATGATATCCACTGAACTTCCTGCATCGATTAAAGTTCTGTTCAATATCCATTCTCCCGTGGATTTTGTTGTTGTCTCCTTCTCTTTTCGCGTGATAGGCACTGTAATAACCAATGGAGATATGTGGTTCAAATTTTCTTTTGGTATTTCTGCCGCCACGAATGTAATTTTTTGCTTTTCCCAATCTTTCAAGGGTGATGTCTTTTCTACCGCCATAACTTTCCTTCCTTCAAAATTTCGTTTATGTATTTTTCCTTTGATGTTTTCATGGAATTCATTAACCATCGTTTTTGTTATCATATTACACTCCAATATTTTGTCATCTTCATTAATTCTAATCATATTTCTTTTAACTGGTTCACTGATTTATTTAATCGCTTTCTTGATTTGAACATATTCAACAAAAATCTTCAACTTTAGATCTTGAAGTCCCTGTTTCTACCGCCATTATGTAGTTGCAGGAAATCCTACACTACACCCCTCATATGATTTCATTATTATTCAACTCATTTTTAGATTTATACTCTTAATTTTGTTGATCAATCTTTGAATATTCTTACAAGAAAAGATAAAGGAATCAAGAATGACCTCTGCTATAGACTTTCTCTCTCCTATTTACTTGTTTCTTACTCAAAAAAGATCTCTTCCATTCCTTTACAACTGAACGACTATTTATAGGGAAATACATAGTGGTTGACAGCTAATCTGTCCTTTATTTTCGGAAATGACTTGCGATATTCTCGCAACCTTACAAATCTTAATCTCGCAAACTCTCTAATTTTCGCAGGACCATCACATCTTTCTCATGATTTTAGCTGACATCGTTTATTATCTCATTTCTGAAATTGTTCTGCGACGCTATTGTGTTGTGTTGTTGATAATTTCGCTAAGATACAACCTGTTGCGAGATTCTGATCCTACACTTCTTCCTATTAGTGTTGTTGTGGAATGAATCTCACCATAACCCAATGCTCATAATCCATTCAATTCTAATACTGCAACAATCTTCTTCTCTTCCATCACGAAATCAATGGCAGCATCACACCTTCACCGCAACTCTGTTCATTCATGCCAGCCACATCACTTGCAGCAACTACCGCTGTTTTTGAGATTCATCTTCTTCCCCAACTATTTATTTTACGAAACCCTATAAAACAGTTCAACCCCCAAAAATATATATACCAAAATCTGATTCTTTTGCCTTCAAATACAACCCGAATCTCTATCGAAATTGTCTCCGTTTAGTTCAAAAACCCTAATTAAACAGAGCAGTAACAGGAATATCGATTTCATTACAGAAAAGGAGATAAAAAAGATAAGAAGAACGCGACTGTTGGAGAGAAGTGATGGAAGAGGGTAATATAAGATTTACATGTTCTTACTCGATTTAGGTTTAGTGTGGGAGGGTTTATGGTAATTTGACCCAGTTTCTGACTAGGTAAACGACCATTGACTCCATTATGCGGGCCCAAGGAGTGAAAGTAAACGGTAAGGGCATTTTAGAAAGTTCGAAAAAAACAGGGGCATTAATTTTATGGATATAAAAAACGGGGGTACTTTATCAAAATTCCCTTCTTTTAATTATTGGGTCTGGTCTTTCATGCTACTAAGGAAAGCTCTTAATGAACAAATATGAGTATTTAATTTTAAAGATTAATAATCGTTGGTCGACAAGTGTCAATTTTGCTAACTAATATATATTTTTTTATACCTAATCAAAAAGTATTAGTTCCTTTTTAATTAGCAAGAAACGAACGAGCATGGTTATCAAAACGAAAATTACTAAAATACTCTTATGTATGAAATTACAAAAATATACTTGAAAATTGGGACGGATATTACAGTCCAACTATGTTATAAGTTTTCTTAATATTGTACCCTATTTCTTTAGTTCAGGTTTTGTCCCTTTGGATTTTCTTGACGAAGTTTTAACAAGGCAATTAACTTAAACTCTTCGGTCTTTGAAAATCGTATTGCATGTGATGAAGTACACGTAAAGTACGAGACAACATGTGAAGTATTACATGTAAAGAGTTTTACCAAGGTTTAGTCCTAATGAGGTTTTTCTTGTCAAAGTTTTAATGAGTCAATTGATTTCCGCACAAGTCATCAAGGAGAAAACGACATTTGAAGAACTACATTCGAAACACTATATGTGAAGCACTGCGTACGAAGTTCTGTTGAACATCACAAGTGGGAGTGTTAAAGGGCCCATGCCCATGGGTGTGCGGTCCAAAACGGAAGCCTTTTGGTTTTCCCTTTCCCATGCATATGAAGGATATTGTATCCATGTAACCAGACAACTCATATCAATGGAATCCTTCTTCTTCTCTACTTCTTTGTCTCCTTTTTTTATAATTTACTGCAAAAAGATATGAATTTTATGGAGGATCAGGCATGAGTAGGGGAGTTACTCATCATATTAATATACTTGTTAAGATAACAAGTACAAGTTGCCTACAAGTTACATATGCCTCTAGTGAGTGCAAGTCTATAATGACTTCATGTGAATTAACTGTAAATGTTAATTACAATCACTAGAAAAGTTAGGATTGTTTTTGTAAAACCAAATTAAAACAATTTTAATTAAGTATCCGTAATTGATTGCATGGATAGACGCATGTAATGGGGAAGAACGACTTAAAACCTACTTGTATGAATCCCATTCTGGAAAAATCCATCTCAAGCGGTCTTGGTTAATTGTGAATCAAGTTATGATTTATAACTTCTCTAACAAAGACTTGTAATGAAAAAATCACGGCATACGAGTCTTAGACATTGAGTGGTCAGACAATTACTTAAGAAAGGAGTAATTGGAGTGAAAGATTGAGATGAGGAAGAACTTGGCAGACCCATTTATTTAGAGTCTCCCAAAGGAAATGATTTCAATAGAGTATACATAAATGGGCTAAGGTCTATGAAAGAAGGTTGATATCGCCCTTAACGAAAACCCAACCTATGTTTTGAAAAAGATAAACAAGGATCAACGGGTACCAACAAGTTATGGAAGTGATTATGGTGCACTAAGTCAAATTTTCCCATATTCTCATTAATGATGTGCTTTTACAAGAAAAATGATGGATATTAATCCTTAATGAGTTCATTGTGTGTCTTGCAGAAACACGTCAAGAGTATGGAAATCATTCCATTTCCTGAGAGAATAAGACCGTTCTCTAAAGCAGACTCATGAATGTAGGATAGAAGCATATTGCCATTAACGTGCTAAGCTACATAACACACTATTCTCTGAAATTAGTATGTGTGGAGATTCCAATTTCGTAAGCTTTGAATTTCTTATACTAAGTAAAGGTTCAATCCAAAAGCTACCTATCATTTATGTATTGGTTTCTACAATGATGTTTATTCCCAATTATGCTTGATTTACGTCGGCTTGATTCCCTCGGGTGCATTGGCAGTCAGTTAAGTGATGTTGCCACTCCAGCTTTGTAAGTTTCTATTTTATTTGTTATTGAAAATATGGGAAGATTGTTGGATATTTTCAATATCATATAAAATGATATGTTTTGCACATTTAGTTGCCCGTACAAAATTTCACGGTTCAAATATCAGGTTGAATACAAATGGACATGATGGTTCTTATGGATGTCTATTGAGATGAAGAGGCACTCCAATGAATATGAGTCCCCTACAAACAATGATGATTAGTTTTCGTGCAAGTATGAAGACCGTCAAACTTTCTGTTTTCTAAGCATCAACAAAATTCTATTATATTGTGTTCTTAGTTCAAGTACATCTTTATAGGACTCTCATGGTTTCATGAAGATAATGTTTCATATATCCGTTTGTAGTCCGGCAATTTATCGAAAATATCGAAATGAAGAGAAGTTCAGAAATGCAACATCTCTCTATGTTTGACTTTTTGTTTTAACCTAATTTTCCAATATCAAATAACTAATTGGTCACTAGTCTTTCAAACCCTCTGGCTGCTGTCTTCATCCGATTGAGCAGGCCGTTCATCATAAAAATCACTCAATGAACTCGAGCTTCTAATGTTCTACGGTTCAAGGCCGCAAGGCCCGCAACTCACTTTCTTAAGTGTTATAAGTATGTGATTTGATTCGACCTGATTTTTATTTAATTGGCTTATGGACTAACCTAAAAGCCATGGGTGATGGTGTCCATATTCGTTAGTCATTAATGAACCTGATAGAATCTAATCGTAGGCACTCACACAAAAGTCTGCCTCTTGGATAAATTATTAAATATTTAGTAAGTATCGTGTACCTCTAAACCTCTCCAAATGAGCTTAGGACTCACACAATTATCATTTCAAAACAAAAATTACGTAAATAATTAGTATTAAGTGTTAAGCTGAACCTCGCGTAAAATCCGAAGACATCACTCCAAGTGTTCGTTGGCTGTACGGTAGGCGTGTTAAGTGACTCGGTGGTATGATTTGTCCCTTCTCGGCTATAAATATACCCCAAAAGGCATCTTTCCAGTCTATACATACTCAGACTTTAGGGCACATATTCTATTTCGTGTGCTCTCCACATTTCACTTTCTCTAGGTTTCTCCGCAATTTTCAAGTGGACGAATCCAAATAGAATTTGCCAAGCCTTTTCTTGATTTATCATACTCGGTAAGATCTGGTCTTGGTCTCTTTGTTGGTTCCGATCTGAAAATTGTTGTCCTTGTTAAAGATTTTTTAATACGCTGGTGATGAGATTGATTGTTTATTGTTTATTTTGTTCAGAATTATTTGGATTGTTTTCTGTTAATGGTATTGTTTTTTCGTTAAAATCCCTAATTTATTAGTCTGAAATTCAGGTTTTATAAAACAGAACACAGATGATACATATTTAGGGTTTTGTGTGATCATGTCTAGATTATACCTGCTTAGGGTTTATGTCACCGTCTATTGATGTTCCTATTTGATTCATCTATTTCCTTTCTTGAAGTCTGTATGATTGTATGTATCATTAGTCTGATTTTTTTTTTCTAGGGATGCATAGTGTATTATTGAGTGGTAGGTAGCTCGATTTTTATTTGATTTTTTTCTTCTAGGAATGTGTAGTGCATTATTTGAGTGGTAGGTAGCTCGATTTTTATTGCATATTTTGATTTATTTTGTTTTTGTGAATTTGATTGAGTTAATCTAAGATCTTACGGGTGGTTTTTGAGGAAAAAATCCTCACAATAAATCATCTTTTCTTGGTAAGACAACGCCAGTATTTATTCGTCTTTGTAGAAAACACTTGTATCTATTGGGTGAATAATTGGTATGCTTGCATTGTGAATGTATTCTGATTTGGGTAGATGGTTGCTATGATGAATTATATTGAAGGTTGCATTTTTACACATCAGAACATGTGGAGACCTTTTTTTTTGAAAGTTCAAAAAAGAAAGGATCTTTACCTGTACTTCTTTGCTGTGTTGAGATTGAAACTCAAGATTTGCTTGTCTTTTACCCTTTTTTTTGCATGATGATAGTGACATGTGTTTTGAGGTTTCTATTATTAGAGTATGATGGTACAGCAAAGACAACATGTTAGCTGTGGTCTTAGCATGTTAGAGTATGATTTGTCAGTAATGGCCTTTCCTAATGACTGTCTGGATTGTCAACTATCCCGATTTCCTGAAGCTTATTTGGTTTGCTATATAGTTGATCTTACCGTTTCAATGTTAGAATGGCATTATGGCTCGTTTGTATGTTACAGTGGTTTGTAACACTCACTGCTTGGTTGAGGTAATGGAGAACCACTCTTTTGCTTGTTCTCAGACAGCTCCAAATATGAATTGCTGCTTATTTAGCTCAATCAAGAGAAATGAGTATTTCATTTCTTGGTTTTGTACTCTTACAAAGGATGTGTGTACTGTGGCTTAGATTTATTTATTTAGGCATCATAGCAACTTGGAGATTTCTAGCTCAAGAAATGATCTAGTTAGACCTTGTGATCCGACCTACAGCTTTTGTTTGTATGCTAAAAGTTTATTGGAACGAAAAGACGTAGCTCAGAGTCTTACCCACATTCATATCTGTTGACCGTGGTTCTGTTTTTTTGTTAACTCACATGAATGCTATCACATTTGAGTCTGATGTTGTCAAACACTTCACCAAGATCTCTTCTCCCATTACTTGATGGTCAAGTGATAACCTGAAATTGATGTCTGGTACAGGTGTAAAAATGGCGACAATAGGAGCTTCCTCAGCTTGCTGCATGATCAGAAGCACACCCCAGAACAGTGGTAAAATTGCCGCCATGAGGACTCGGTGTTCGTTTGGTTCTGTTAAGAGTGTCTCAAAGAGATTTGGCCTGAAATCATCATCCACCTACGGCAAGGTAACGTCAATGGCAACGTACAAGGTTAAGCTCGTTGGACCAGAAGGTGAGGAGTGCGAATTTGATGCCCCAGATGACTGTTACATCCTCGATTCAGCCGAAAACGCAGGTATGGAGTTACCTTACTCGTGCAGAGCCGGAGCATGTTCTACCTGTGCCGGTCAGTTGGTATCTGGTGCACCAGTCGACCAATCCGATGGATCTTTCTTGGATGAAAATCAGATGAAGGAGGGATACGTTTTGACTTGTATCTCTTACCCAACTTCAGACTGTGTGATCCATACACACAAGGAAGGCGACCTCTACTGATTACAAATTGAGACGAGTATGAATTCTGATTGGATGAAGGAACTTAGAACTATTTCTACTTGTTTAGAGAGAGCATTGTGGGCAATAGCTCCCTTTTCTTCAGATCACTGTGTTATTGCTCTGTCACCTTTAGTTCTTGTTGTTAGTTGAGTTGCCATCTTCATATTAGATTGCTCTTGTTTTAGTTTGCCTTATATTTCCTTTCAGATATAAGCAATTTCTGTAACATTGTTGGTGATAAGGTTGGGCTCTCAATCAATCATTTCAGACCACTAAATGTGCGAGGCATGCTTGGTTCTGTAATAATATATATGGACTCAGTTTTTTTTTTCTTTTTTTTTTCAATAGAAGGGATTCATTAACCGGTAACCACCCGATTAGACAAGCTTCAACAAAATTGTTGAAATTCGGTTTTCTGCTCGTGAACATCATGCGGAAGGAGCTCTTTGTTTTTCTTGAGCTCTTTCGTGAACATCATGCGGAAGGAGCTCTTTGTTTTTCTTCTTCTTCTTTCTGGTAGTTCTGAATGCATAAAACAATTAAAACCCGCCTGAAGCTCTGATCCTGCAGTCCCTAGTAGGGGTATCATTAGTCCGATTCTCCTGCAATCCGCAGGCCAGTAAACTTGGTAGTGCTAGTTCTAGAAATAACTTCAAAAGTTATAGTTTTCTATTCATACAAATTGAAACTGAGTTAAAACTTTTACAAGCAACTACTCTTTTTTTTTTTTTTTTGTTTTTGAAGAATGCATTTTATTAAATTAAACTGAGATTACACGTGGGAATGTTATGCCCATAGAGTCTGCTATTACAATAGAACTTATAGGTATGGGAATTACATTATCCCACACTGTTGTTGCGAGCTTTCCTATAGAGCAATCATCTGCCGCTCGATTTGTCAGACCGTCCGCTGCTTGATTTCCTTCTCTGTAGACGGGTCTAATGGCATATTGCTGAATTTGGGTAAACCTATACTTGATTTCTGCGATCTGGTTAGAAATATACCATGGAGCTTCAGCGTCCGTGGTTAGAAATCTCGTTAAGTTCTCCGAGTCTGTTTCAAATTGAACTTTTGGCCATCCCCGTTCCATTGCGTTCTTGATGCGATGAGCATGGCCCAAGTTTCCGCTGCAAGTGCAGTGGTGATACCCAGTGGTTGTGAGATTGCTAAGATTGTAGCGGCCTCCTCGTTTCGACATACAACACCGGCTCCCGCTATTCCAGAATATCCCCTTGTCGCTCCGTCCGTGTTAATTTTGATCCAATCTAAGTGGGGTTTGAGCCATCCCACAAAGATGGTTGTTGTTGCTAGTGTCGTTTGCGCTGAGTTCGGATAAGGTTGCATCCCAGGCAGTACTGGAGGTAGGTGGTTTTCAGCCCAGATATATTCCTGTTGGAGTTTAATGGCCATCTGCGCTATATTCGTCGAATTTGGCAGTTGCTGGCGATAGACTACGTCGTTCCTAGCTATCCATAAGGACCAAAGAAGGAAGCAAAAGGATGTGGTGACTGGGGCAGGAGCTTTTGTTTTGAGGAGTAGGGAGACTGTCGTCTGATGGGGTAATGAGGTGGGTATATTATGAGTAGGGTTTTGGTTGTTAGTGAGATGAGCTAGTAGGAGGTTCCAAGAATCAATGGCTGTTTGACAATGAAGCAGAATGTGACTGGAAGTTTCAGGGCTAGAACTGCATTGAGGACATAGGTTGGAGTTGGTGAGTTGGATGCGGTTGAGAATGTTGAGGGTTGGTAAACCCTCATTAATTGCTTTCCACAAGAAAAGCTGTACTTTTGGGGGACACATAAGTGTCCAAAGGAAGGTAGTTGGTGGAAGAGGGTTCTGATGGGTTTGTGCAGAGTCGTTGATGAGGCGGTTATATCCTGATGCAGTCGTATATTTTCCGCTTTTGGTAAAAGGCCAAATGATCTTGTCGGGTTGGTTGTTCTGTGGGATGGGAATGCTGACGATTCGTTGAACTATGGGTTGGGGAAGTAGATTCAGCCTATCATGATTCCAGTTCCTTGTTGACGGGTCGATGATGTCAGCAACCGATTGAATGGGATAGCATAAGACTGGGTTAATGTTGTTATTGAATTGTGGAATCCAGTTTGATTGAATAGGGGTGTTTACTCCGTCTCCAATTTGATGGAAGAGATGATGTTTAAAGGTTGGTATGAGCGATGCCAATTGTCTCCATTGTGGACTGGGAGATGACGGGAGAGGAGGGATGTTTTTGAAAATGGGTGTATGTTTGGGGTATTTTGCATTATATAATGTGGCTAGAATGGAGGTAGACTTTTCGTGAATGTTCCATATTCGTTTCATGAGAAGTGCTTTGTTGTGCTCCTTGCTGCTTCTGATGCCTAGCCCTCCCTAAACTTTGGGTTTGTATAGCTTGTTCCTTCCTAGTGGGTGGAGCTTCTTGATGGAAGAGTCGTGACCCCAGAAGAAATTTGTTGTAATACGATCTATTTTTTTTTGTGGATGTGTGAAGGAAGGGCTTGTGTCTGCATGAGGTGATTGGCTGTAGGAGTAAGGGACGATTTTATGAGTGCGAATCTTCCAGCTTGGTTTAGGCACTTAGTCATCCAACCTTTTGCCTTTCGAGTTAGGCACTGAAGGATTGGGGCAAATATATGGCTAGAAGATCTCCCATGTTTAAATTATACTCCTGGGGGGTGGGGGTGGGGTGGTGGTGGTGGGGGGAGGGGGATTTGATGTTGTTGGCATATGAAGGCTTGTTTTAGTTCATCTAGTTGGTGGTGTTCTAGCTTCGGATGATTGTTGATTTCGATGTGTTGATGTGTTGACCCGCCAAATTTCCATAAGCTTGTAGCAGATGTTTGAGGTGATTGGTGCCTTCCGGAGTTGCTTTATATGTTATCAATAAGTCATCTGCGTACATGAGATGTAGTATTGGCGGGGCTTTCTGGGAAATGCGGAGTCCTTCTATCTTTTTCTGGTTTTCAAGGATTCCCAAATTTGTGGATAATATTTCCGTGCATATAATAAATATATAGGATGAGAGAGGATCTCCTTTCCTTATCCCCCTAGTTGGAGTGATGTACCCATGCAGAGTGTCGTTGATATTGATTGAGTAGGTTACTGTTGATATGCATATCATAATATAATCCACAAAGGTAGATGGGAAGCCTAACCTGGCGAAAGCTTGTTTAATGAAACCCCAGTCCAAGGAGTCGTAAGCTTTTTGAATATCTAGTTTAAGAGATAGGATCCTTAGTGCGGTTTGAGGTTCTGATGTAATGAAAAAGTTCGGCAGCGATGGCTATGTTGTCGTGAATGGATCTTTGTGGCACAAAGGCACTCTGATATGGGCTTATCAAAAATGGGAGTATAGGTCTTATGCGATTCACCAGTATCTTTGAAATGATTTTATACGTGACTTTACATAACCCTATTGGCCTAAATTGGGATGGTTTTGAGGGGTGATCAATATTTGGGATTAACGTGAGGCTAGTATGATTCATGAGAGGGTGAATACTAAGGGAAGTAAAGAAACTTCGAACCATCTCAATAAGCTGCGGTTGGGTTGTTTCCCAAAAAACTTTCCGATCCTATTGAGAAGAGCGCCTCTTTGATCTCCTCGGGAGTCACTTCAGTTGTTAGCATATTACATTGTTGAGGGGTTAACCTTGGTGATACTGCTTCAAACAGGATTTTGTCAATTACTGTATTGGGTGCAGTATAATGATCTGTGAAGTGCTCAATCATGAGATCGATAATTTCTTCCTTATCTGTAATCCAGTTGTTTTGATGATCCTGAAGTTGTTGTATGTTGTTACAGCTTCTATGAATTGTAGCCTTGGTATGAAAGAAAGTTGTGTTGCGGTCTCCAGATTGAAGCCATTGGATTCTGGATCTCTGTTGTCAGTAAGTTGCATGACAATCAAGTAGATTTAGGTGTTCAATTCGGAGTTGCTTTTCTTGAAGAATCCAATTTTCCAGTTCAATACCAGTTTGCGTCGCACATTGATGTTGGGATGCTTTGATTTTCGCGGTCGATTTTTTAATCAATGTGGGAAGGTGACCGAAGTTGATCCTGTTCCATTATGTTAAGGCTTCGCTGGTTGGTATGAGTTTGAGCTGGAGGTTTAAGGGTGGATCCGAGTCATGTAGCTTATCCCACGCCGAGTTAACTACTTGATGAAGCTGAGGATGAGATAGGCATAGGTGCTCAAATTTGTAATTCTTGTTTCCTTGGCAGTCTAAAGCTTTTGTCTGAAGTAGAATAAGAGCATGATCTGACGCTATTCGCGGAAGATGAGTGACTCTGGCATGAGGGTTGGCAGTTCTCCAGTATTGGTTTGCTATTGCCCGATCGAGTCTTTCCTGGATGTTGTCCTGACCTTGTTGAGAAAAGGTTGCATTTGTGCATAAGTGACTGACCTGCCTCCTTTTTTCTCTGATTGGTCCATCACTTCACTGAAGTCTCCCAAGAGTAGCCTAGGTGTCGAAGAGTTGGGAAAATTGTTGGGAAGTCTTCCCAAAAGATTTTCCTTGGGTCTGGGTGTGGAGGGCCATACATACCTGTGCAAAGCCAAGGCTGGGCTGGAGCTGGAGGTGTGATGAGCGCATGGATGTAGTTTTGGGACTTCAAGATGATTTGGACATTAACCTCGTTTTTCCATAATAGACACAAGCCCCCCCTTCTACCTAATTTAGGAACGGAGCAATGGTTTTGAAATTGTAGTGTTTGCGCGATGCGCAGCATTTGAATATCATTGGCTAATGTTTCCGAAAGGAACAAAATAGTTGGTTTATACATCAAGATAAGTCCACAAAGGTGTTGAATTGTTGTTGGTTGGTTTAAACCCTGACAATTCCAAGCGAGAATGGTCATATTTGTGGGTTGAAATGGGACGGGAAATGGAGAATGAAGTTGGGTATTACTTGGTGTACAGGAGAAGGTTTAAATGGTCGGTGAAAATTTTATTTTAGAATAGTTGGTTAAATTACGCTGGATATTATGGCTAGACTTTAGAAAAGTTAATATGGCTAAATGAAAACAACTTTCTAATTTATAATTGGACTTTTGAAGAGATTAAAACAAACACCAAATATGAACTACCAAAACTAAAGATCATAATAGTGTGGATAGGAAAATTGGAATGCTGGAGTGCCTTACCTGCACCGAAAGCGAGACCTGAAGTAGTCGACAATATGGGTATACGAGGCATGTAAAAATCTGATGGATTAGATCAAAATAGAAATACCTCCCGACGAAGATGATTTTGAAACCAACCGCCTAGAAGAAAAGATAACTTTGTCCGAATATAAAAAGTATAAATTTAATTCCCTCAAGCACCGGTAAAAAATTGAAAACCATTTTCTCTAAGAGGGTTGACCTTCGACGGAAGGAGTCCAAAAACTGAAAGAACCCGATAAAACTAGCCAAAATACGAGGTGGGTCTAAACCAAGGAGAAAACCAAAAAAAGCCTTTCAAACTAATAGGCCCAAAAATCTTCTTTAAAAATTGTGTATTAAATAAAAAAACAAAAAAAAACGACCATCACTACATGAACCTAACTTGGTCCCAACACGTTTCCATCTAAAAGACAGCAACACGTGGCAACAAAACCTAGGGACAAAAGCAATTAATAAGGACCTAATACGCGTCAACACGCGGCAACATTACCTGCCGACAGCAGCAAACAGCAAGGGGACTTCTCGAGACAAAACTTCGAGATCAAGAAAAATGTTGACAATTTCTTACAAACCGATTTAACAAGTACTAACACGGACGATTTAATTCGGTCATCTTCTCCGGAAAAATGAAAGGACAGGAGAACCATTACTGTGAACACGTAAATCACGAAGGCATCTATATGTTCACAAACAATGTTCGCACTCTATGTGCCCACTCGAACTGATGAAATGACTACTGATTCCTTGGCTCAAAACCTTCGGGTTTATCATAGCCTCATCAAATATCATCATTAGAGGCGTTCACATAGAGGAAGATAAAGAAAACGTAGTACAAAAGTAAAATCCGTGGAGTATCAAATGAACGTATAATACTGAAATGTAAATAAGACTCGGATTTACGTGGTTCAGGACTAAGGCCTACATCCACGGGGTTGTCGTTTTCACTATGCATTGATGATTACAGAGGTAGTCGAATGACTTTGGAGTCTACATTGGTTTGTGAATTGTAAAAGATAAACTTACACTTACAATTCTTATCTCTCTTTTCTCTACTCTTTTTCCGATCCCCCTTACTCTTGGTGGAGAAGGGGTATTTATAGGGTTAGATTGTGGGGCCCGTTTCTGAGGGACGTTGGAACCTTATCTTCTTGTGCTTTGTGTCCATCACGCGGAGGTCTTCGTTCATTACTTAATCACGCAGAGTAATCCTCGTTCGTTCCACGGGTTGATCGACACGTATATTTCTCAGAGTGTTTAATGCGGGTAGTTGAGACGCATGCTCGTGTCAGATAAGTGTCTTCTGCCCCTGTCACGTCCATGTCAGTCGACCTTTTCTTCACCGTTGATCTTGGCTTCTTTTGGGGATGAGATAAAGTAACTCTTCGGGAGTTATTTGGTGCTCCGCAGTACATCGTGTTTTTGATACATCTCTTATCTTCTGCCCTTGGATTTGTTCGAGCAAAGATCCGACGTCCACGGGATGGGCTTCTTGGCTGTGGGCGTGTGTCATCATGTTTTGATGGCTTGGTCCGCATGCTCTCCACGTGTCTTCCTACATACACGTGTTTGATGGTGAAATATGTACACACAATTTTGCCCTTTTCTTTGGGCTTGAGTGTTTAGTGGAAGCATTGAAGAAAACAGACGTTACATATTCTTCCTCTCTCCTAATAACTTCTCCTAGATACTTGGGCACGTTTCTCACTCGTGCATTAACTGCTCATTTAAGGGGCACGTTTCCCATTCCTCCATTAACTTCCTTCTCTTTCTTTCGAGTATATTAAGGAGGGGAGAAAAATTAATTTTATTCTCCTTGAAAATTAATTTCATTCTCCCTGTCAGTCTTCATTCTTTGTTCTTCAACCATTAAATTCTCTCTTCCCTAGCATTAATCACGCTCGTTTCTTCTTTGTTTCTGGTTTGTTGTCTTCTTTTGGGATTTTATTTGTGGTGGTAAGGTTTCTTTTCTCCGTCTCTGTTGTTTTAAGTTGTGTTGATTGTGCTGAAACAAAATTTTCTGCTGCTGTCGTACCTTGTTTGTGATGAAGAACACCTTTTGATGTATGTATGCTAGTTTTCCCCTGTTCTTCTTCTCAAGTCGAGGAGGCCATTGTTGCACTTGTATTGATTGAACTTTTAAGCTTAGGGTTTTAGGGTGTACATGTATGTATGCTAGTTTTGGGGTTTCTGGGGTTTGTTGAAATGAACTGGTAATTTTGTTGTTTTTTGATCTTTGTTGATGCCCTCGTGTTTGCTTCTAACTTGTTTTTGTTGTTCCTCTTCGCAGCCATGTATGACCGTCTGCGGCTTCCATATAAAGCTCCGGCTTCTAGTCTAGCGAAATCCCCTCCACGTAGAGAGTCTGATAGATATCCACCTGGGGGAGATTTCTCTAAATTGTCTCAAATGGATCCCCGCGGTAATAATGTTTCATCTTCTTCTGGGACGAGGGCGTCGCCTCCTAGGAAAGGGGATCCATCGAAGAGTCCTTCCGGGTCTCGAAACGCTGCCGGTCGTGCTGCTTCTTGCCCTCGTGATGACTCGGGGTGTACGCAGACACGTCCTCGCAGTGGCACCTTCGATATTCCCCCTCTTCGTTCCATAGTGCCCGTGCAGCACCCTCTGCCGCCGCCTCCAGTACTTTCTTTCAAAGGGAAGAACTCCAAAGGTGGTGCGCCGAAGCTGAATCATCTAAGAATCCTCCTTTGAAAAGAAGAGCTTCCGAAGCTTTTGTTGGTTCGTCCGATCCTGCGGAAGAGGATGAGGTTGCCCCGGTGATACGCAGCGTTTCGGTCAGCAAGAAGAAAGTTACGTTCAAGCACATTGACCTTGAAGTTTTCAAGGAAAAGCATGAGCTTCAAGCCTTCGAGGTTCGTTTCTATGCCCCTGAGGATGATATTACTTACGAGCTCATCTCGAAGTATCAGTTTGATGAGTTTCACCTGCTGACTACGGTTGGAGCCTTCGAGGCGGGTCTTATGCTGCCGTTGTACAAGTCTGGTGATTCCTTTTATTACGATGTGCTGGATGGTCGTGAAGGCTCTTCCACCAATACTCACAGTCGTTCCGTGTCGCAACTATCGGGGAATTATCTCCGTGCACTGAGGGAATGTTATCTGCGGAGTAAGGGGGAGACGACGATGACATGTTACGTTCCAAATCCCGCCGAGAGGGAGTGGTATACCCCTGAAAAATTCAACAACTCCTTTGGGGATTATGTCAATAGTAGGAACCGTAAACCGTGGAGTGTTAGCCTTCAAAACCTTGCTGCTTCTCAGGGCGAAATTCGTCTGTTAAGTGAGGTGAACGATGCCAAACTGAAATACGTTCCGGGCACCGAGGGGTCGAGTCAGCGGAAAATTTTTTCCGCACGCGAAAGGATCAAACGTGACCATGATTACGAGTGACACGCCACTGTTATTGAAATTGTTGGTCCTTGGGCGTATGGTTGGATTCCCGGTCCGCGCGGTTGGCGTCCTTCTGAGAGTAGCAGGCCTCGTGAATCTCCTCCTGCTCGTTATGGAGATTTCTGTCCCTGGCGTTTAAACTTCGAAGGCATGAACTTTCCTTATGCTCTCGATGTCGTTGAAGGAGATGACGAGGAAGGTTCTGGTGCTATACTTCCACCGAAGAGTGTCACTACTGCCAAGGTGTCGAAAAAGAAGAATATTGGGCCCAAGAAGTCTTCTACCATTGTGACGGGTGAGGCTGAGGTTCATGAAGAAGTTACCAGTCTGGTGAACGAAGAGTTTGCCGAGGATGAGGAAATCTCTGATGGGGAAGAGCGCACTGATACTTCCCCTCATAATGTCGAGGAAGAGATTGGTGCGGGTTGTGATGGTGTTGAAGTGAGAAATAATACCGCGGTGGCTGACGGCAGTGTTATCGCGGACATGTCTGCTCCTGCTGGTGAGGCTGCGGAAACTCTCCCCACCATTTCTCAAGAGTTCTCCTTTGACAGGATTTATTCCGTAGGGGAACTCTTTGACGATGCCCTCGATTTTCCCGAAGGATTTTCTTTGCTCTCCCCCAATGATGATTGGGATGTGCTCGGGGGTTCTGGTAAGGGAGACGCTGCTGTTCAGGATGAGGGCGCGGATGATCGCAATGCGCATGTTGATGCCGAAACTTGTGTCGATGGGGCAATATCAGCAAAGGGGAAGTCTGTGGTTGACACGCCTTCCGAGGATTTCCCTCATTCGCTGACGTTTGAGGGTGAGGATGCCATAATGGATTGGCTCAAGAAAAAGGGTCTGTTGTTTGTCCCCCATCCTGTCCCGGTGGTTGCTGGTGAGAAGGATTCCGATGCTTATACCCGTCGGATGATGGAACTATCTTCCGAGGCGCGTGTATCTGAGATGTGGGGGAAAAGATTGAGTGTTCCCGAAGCTATCCTCGTATCGGAGCCTCCCACTTCTGTTGCTGACATGATGGCCATAGCCGATGGGTACCAATACGGTTTTCCCCAGCAGCGTGTCTTGGAGGTAAGTCTTCGTACATATCTCTTCGTGACGTATCTCTTCGGTGTAATAATGTTTGCCATTTGATGTGTAGATGATGAGGAGTGAGCATTGTAACCATGTGCTGTATCAATTCTTTAAAGCGAAATCTTTGAAGCTGGAGGCCAAGCTTCGTCACAGAGAAAAGGCCTTATCTGCGGCTGAGGTGGAGATAAAATAACTGAAGAATAGCCTTAAAGAGAAAGAAAGGCTGGGTGAAGCGGAGACTGGTCTTCGTTCAGAGCTTTCCGCCGTACGCGCTGAGTTAGAGCAAACCCGCAGCCAAGTTTCAGCTTTCACAGGTTTGGTTCTTCTCCATTTTTTCTCTCGTAATTCCTCTCTACTACTTTGTTGTTCTGTCTGAGTCTCCCCACCCTATCTTCAGTGGGTGGCGTCCCTGAGATGATATGGCTTGGAAACGAAAGGGCACGGCAAAAATCTCGTATCAAAGAGCTCGTCGAGAAAATTAAGAGCGAAGCCAAAAAGTGGGACGCTCGGGCTGAGGGATGGCGCGCAAGGCATGTTCAAATGGTTGATATGCAGAATCTGTATAACCATGACCGTACTTTGTTCAATGGTACGCTGCTGTGGACACGTGAGAATCTGCGGGAATCCTGTGAGCGCACTTCATTGTTGGAGTCTAGAATACATCTTCTGGAAGAGGAATTACGAAAGGCTCGCTCCCTTCCTTTTCCGGGAGTTAAGGAGAGCATGTTGTGTCTTACCAGAGAAAGGGACGATGCCAGAGCCGAAGTTGGGGCTCTAAGCAAAGCCCTTGCTGCGTCTCGCACTGAAATAGCCCGCCAGGATGAGTCTGAGAGAAAACTCGAAGTATGTATGTACAGACTTAGCAAAGGGGTATCAGAGATAAACAACGAAGTCAACCACCTTCATCACATGGATTCGATGAAGAAGGTAGAATTAGATGCCAGTTAATTTACTCTCACCAACCTTCAACTAGATTATAAGAAATTATCCGAGGAATATGACTATCTTGATGAAGCGCGAGATGCGGTTGTTAATGAGTATGAAGAGGCTTCGTCTTGTGTCGAAGGTATAACCCTATTTCGTCGAGTATGATTGTGTCTTTTCTGTGCTAACTCCCTTGTGTTGTCTTTTTCAGAGCTCGAGGGACAACTCCGCGTTGCAAATGAAAAATTTGAAAAGGCTCAATCTTCCTTAGCGCAACAGGAAGAACAGACTAATCATTTTAAGAGTTTGGCGGCATCCCGCGAGGAGGCCGTTGGTGCTGCTTCTAAAGAAGTGAATCGTCTATCTTCGTTGTTGTCTCAAGACCACCAGCGGACGACAGTTATTATGCATAAGGCTCGGTGTCAATTGGATGAGGAGACAAACAAGATGCTGGAGAAGATTGAGCTTGGCCTTAAGACCGAGCATGGCCTCGTGAAGAGATATCCGCGTCGTCTTGTCCCTTCCTCCTTTCCTGGCTCCTCGGGACCCTCATCCGGTGGGAGCGTCCCTTCAACTCTTCGGAACAACCCTGCCGATGGGGCGGCATCATCTAAGTAGAGACCGCGACATCATTAGCCTTCCGTTAGATTTTGCTAGTATTTTGTAAAAAGAATATTTTTGATGTGTATTCCTTGTATTGGCCTTGCCGCTTTTTGTAACCAACCTTTATGAAATGGATCATTTTTTTTGATATACCTGCAATATCAGTTTGTTGTTTATTTTAAGCATTGTGAGGAAGGACACTAAAAACAAAAGAAGAGTTTTTTAAGTGTTTGGGTGCGATACCGAAGGGAGGTACCTTCGTGATCGTCTTGAGACCTGTCACCCCGCTGGCGAACCCTTGTCCAGAGGATTCCCAGACGGTGGGGGTCGAGGCAACGTTCTAGGATATGGGGTAAAAATATTTACATACACCCATTCCGTCGACCCGTTGCCTTAAGATTGGTTGGGTATCTCTTTCTGCTGGGTGCCTTCTCCCCGGTCTTACACTTATGGACACTGATGGGAGAGCCCTGAGAGATTGTAGGTTGACTACTTTCCCCAATATTGTTGATTAGTTTTATTTACTCGAATTTCAGAAGGCTTGTTTGATTGATAGGTTGAGGCTTGCTACTCCTCGTCCAGAGATAGAAACATGTAGAGCGGTTACGCTGCCTTCTTCTTCTGGGATTCTTCACGCAGATGCAAAGCTGCGTTGCACCTATGGGTAGTATGGTTTGAGCCACTTAGCATTCCAAGGATGTCGTAGAACTTCGCCTTTCATATTGCGAAGATGGTAGGAACCGTTCCCCGCAATGTCGTGTATTATAAAAGGTCCTCCCCACGTAGGTGCTAGCTTTCCCCATTTCTTTTCTCGTTGATACTGTGGGATTGTTGTTAGCACATACTTCCCCTCTACAAAATTTCGAAGTTTTACCTTTTTGTTGTACTCCCTTGCTAGTCTTCGTTGATAATTTTCCATCTTCTGCAATGCTGCTTCCATTCTTCCTTCCAGGTCGTCCAATCTCTCCAACATCATGTCTGTTGTGAGATTTTTCTCCCATGCTTCAGTCTTTGTGGTTGGCATGAGGACCTCTGTTGGGATGACCGCTTCAGCTCCATAAGTGAGGAGAAACGGGGATTCCCCAGTGGCAGATCTTCGTGTTGTCCTGTATGCCCATAACACATTGTGCAACTGTTCACACCATTGCCCCTTATGTTCGTCTAATTGCTTTTTGAGGATAAGGGCGAGGGTCTTGTTAGTGGCTTCCGCTTGTCCGTTGCTTTGAGGGTATATGGGGGTGGATTTGTTCTTCCTTATTTTGAAAGTATCGAAGAGCATGTCTATATTTTTCCCTTGTAGCTGCTTACCATTATCGGACACGATTTCTGCTGGTATGCCGAACCTGCAAATGATGTTTTGGAATATGAAAGTAAACACATCCACGTCTCTGATCCTGGCTAAGGCTTTAGCTTCCACCCATTTACTGAAATAGTCCGTGGCTACTATCAAAAATCGTCTTTCCCTAATCCCTCGATGAAAGGCCCGACGATATCTATGCCCCATTTTGCAAATGGCCACGGGCTACCTACATAATTTAACGTTGTTGCTGGCGCGTGTATCTTTTTGGCGAAACGCTGACATTCTTCACATCGTCGGGACATTCTTGCGGCATCCTGTATCATTGTGGGCCAGTAATATCCTTGCATTTTTGCTTTGTCGGCCAGTGATATCATGCCGCTATGATTCCCTGCGTCGCTATAATGGATGTCGTTTAGAATTCGATGCCCCTCTTTTCTGGACAAGCAGCGTAGTAACGGTCCGAGGAAGGATTTCTTGTACAGGATTCCATCCCGAAGGTCATATCTTCCTGCTTTGGAGAGTATTTTCCTGGCTTGTTTATGATCCGCGGGTAAAGTTCCTTCTTGGAGAAACGCATGGATCACCTTTCTCCAATCATCTTCGTTGCTGAAATCTTCGTCTTGATTTGCTCTTGACAGGATGTCTTCTTCGTCAAAATCGTTATGGATGTCTTCTCCTACCCGGTCTTCGATATTTTCTTCCACTGTATCTTGATTGGTGGCGAAGGAGAATTGTGATGCAATCGAAGGCTCGTATACCCTTGTTATCTTAATAGCTTCGACGCTTTTGTCCTTCAGCATGGATGATATATATGCTAGGGCATCCGCGTGCCTGAGATCCCTTCTGCATAAGTGCCGGAACTTGATGTTTGGAATTTGTGATGCCAATGTTTGGACCAAGGCCATGTAAGCTGAGAGGGTGTCGTCGTACACATTGTACTCGAGCCCTATTTTCCGTATGACAAGCTGTGAATCACTTGTCAGTCTTACATCGGTTACACCCATTTCTATTATTAAACGGAGGGCATGTACGACTGCCTCGTATTCGACGATGTTGTTAGTATGCTCTTTGAATTCTAACCTGAGTGCATGTACGATCCTTTCTCTGGTTGGGGTGGTGATGACGATGCCTATTCCTGCTCCTTCCTTATTTTTGGACCCATCGACGAAGACTTCCCGTTGTCTTTGACTCGCGGGTTCGAGGATATCCATTGAATCCTTGCTTTCTTCCTCGGCTTCTGGTATTCCCTCAATCTCCTCGTCGTTATCCAGGGGGAGGTCTGCTAAGAAATCCGCCAAAACTTGGGATTTTCGGGATTGTTGAATTTCACGGATGATGTTGAATTGATCCAGGTGGGTGTTCCACTTGGATATTCTGCCCACTTTTCCTGCGCTTTTAAGGACTGCTTCCAGTGGTGCTTTGCATGGGACCCGGATGAAGTGAGTTAGGAAGTAGTTTCTCAGCTTTTTAGTAGCCCATACCATTGCTAGGATAAGTTGTTCGATCTTCGTGTAGTTCCTTTCCGTGGAATTGAGGGTTTTACTGACATAATAGATAGGATGTTCTATCTTCGTATTGGTTTTGACCAACACTGCGCTAACTGCGTCTTCTGTTGCTGCTATGTACAATGCCAAAACCTCATCAGGATCCGGCTTCTGCAGGATCGGAATTGAAGCTAGGTGTTCTTTGATTTTTTGGAAGGCTTCTTCGCATTCTGCGGTCCATTTAAATTTGCTCCCTTTTTTGAGAATATCGAAGAAATGTTTGCATTTGTCCGAGGATCGGGCAATAAATCTGCCCAAGGATGCTATGGACCCATTGAGCTTCTGCACTTCTTTTAAATTCTTCGGGGATGGCATTTCTACTATGGACTGAATCTTCACTGGGTCTACCTCAATGCCCCTTTTTGTTACCAGATATCCGAGGAATTTCCCCGAGGTGACACCGAGAGTGCATTTCTATGGATTTACTTTCATGTGATGTTTCCTCATTGCTTCGAAGATATCTCTCAGATCCTGGTGGTGATCTTTGCGCAGCTTACTTTTGACGAGCATATCGTCGACGTAGACTTCTAAGGTACTACCAATCCATGGCCTGAAGATACTATCGACCATTCTTTGGTATGTTGCCCCTGCGTTTCGAAGTCCGAAGGGCATTCTAGTGTAGAAATAAAGGCCATGTGGGGTGTAGAACGTTGTGTGTGACTGATCTTATTCTGCCAGGGATACTTGGTTGTAGACAGAATGTCCATCCATGAATGACAGTTCTTCATATCCTTCTACTGATTCCACCAGCTGATCTATGCTTGGCAGGGGATAGCTGTCCTTTGGACATGCCTTGTTGAGGTTAGTAAAATCGATGCATATCCTAACCCCTCCATTTTTCTTAGGAACGACGACCATGTTGGAGATCCATGTAGGGTACTTGACTTCCTTGATGAAACCCGCGTCTAGTAGTTTCCGAAGTTCTTTTTCCACTGCCTTATGGTACTCTGGTGCAACTTTTCTAATTTTCTGCCGGAACGGGGGCGTGCCTGGTTTGATGCGTAGCTCGTGTTGGATTACTTTCGGGTCAATCCCCGGCATATCTCCTAGTTTCCAGGCGAATATATCCGCGTATTCCTTAAGTAATTTGGTTAGAGAATCTTCCCTTATTTCGTCCATTATGGTCCCTACTTTGATCATTTTCGGGTTTTCTTCCGTTCCTATATTGATTTCTTTTACGGGCTCTACTGGCGTGAACACCGGCTTCGGGTCCCCGAGGACTGAGACGTTCTTTGATTGCTATTTGGTATGTTTCTGTCCTTCGTTGGCTGCTGAAGGACCTGTCTCTGTGTTTAGGACATTATCATCTTTTGTCAAACCCCTTCCTGTAGTTTCCTTGAGGAACAGGTCTATGGCCTTCTCTTTCGCGGCTTCTTTATTTTTAATTCTTCGGGTTTTTCGCTGCTCTTCTTGTTCGTTGTTGATACGATCCTGAGTAGCTTGGCACTCTCTTGCAGAGACCCGATCTCCCTTGATTTCCATCACTCCCTCAGGTGTAGGGAATCTGAGATATTGGTAGTAAGTTTCCGCCACTCCCTTGAGTTTATGTAACCATTTTCGTCCAATAAGGGCGTTGTAGGGGGATGGGGCGTCAACCACGCTGAATCGTGTTTCTACTTTCATGGGTCCGGCGTTAACCTGCAACACGATGTTTCCCAATGGCTTCGTGGCTGCTCCGTTGAATCCGTAGGTGGTGTAATAAGAGGTTATTAGCTGTTCTTCATGGAGCTTCATTCGTTTGAATGCGTCGTAGAATAGAACGTTCACTGAGCTTCCCCCGTCTATGATGATCTTTTTAAGGTTACATCCAGCCACTGGTAGTGTGAGGACCAGGGGGTCGTTATGGTCTTCCATATCTTCTTCGATATCTTCAGCATCGAAGATAATAGGTGAGTCCATCCACTCTTCGTGCTCGTCCACCTCTAACCCATCGATCTTATACAATTCGCAGCGGTCCTCTAACTGCTTCCGTAACCTCTTTCCTATCTGTGCTGTGAGTGAGGGCCCTGCGGCTTCAGAACACGAGATGGTGTTGATTGTGCGGTTTCCCTCTGGAAGTTGGACTGGCTTGGTTCGTTTGGATCTATCCTCGGCAATATCCTTTCGTATGTAATGTTTGAGCTCGTCAGCATCAATCAATTTTTGGATCATTATTTTGAGGTTTTTACATTTTTCGGTCTGGGGTCCGTTGAAGCAGTGATATTCACAGTAATCTTTAGAATTCTCAGTTCTTGGGGGATATTTTCCCTTAGACCATGGCCACTCCAGATTTTCCCTTCCTTTGATCTCTCGCAGGATCCGAGCATAGCTAGCATTGAGCTTCGTTTAAACTTGATCTTCAAATTTTCGTCGTTCATCCCTTTGTTCCTTCCTATCTTCGTGAGGCCGTTCCACCGAGAAATTCCTTTTGGCCCCATTGGTTTGTTCTGCGGAATTGGTACGGTGAGACCTCTGCGGGTACGCCCTCGGGTTTTCACGCTGGATTTCTTCAAGACGAGCGTGCTTTTCAATAATTATTCGAAGATCTCCCTCTGTTTTAGGCACGCTTTCATGAATCTCAACAAATAGTGGACTCATTAGGTCTAATCCCCACTTGTAGCAGTTGATACTTACCACTGGGTCCACACTTCCTATGGCTTGGAAGATCTTGTGTCATCTGTTAGTGTATTCCCTCTTGGTTTCCTTGTAGCCAATTGCCAGCGAAAAGAGCTTATCCATTCCGGTGTTAACAGCCTTGTTGTACATGTAAGTTCTTAAGAACTTTTCTGCGAGTTGGTCGTAGGAGTGGACGGAGTTTGGCGGCAGATTATCAAACCAAGACAATGCCGATCCCTTCAGGCTTGATGGGAAGTATCTACAGAGTACGGCGTCTTTCTGACTCCATCTAGCTAAGACACAGTTATAATACCAAATATGTGCAGCGGGATCACTGGATCCGTCATAGCATTCGAACGTCGGGACAGGGAACTTCAGCGAAATAGGGGTGTTGGCCAGGCGATGAGTTAGGGGCGTGAAGTTAGCCTCTCTCATGACCTCTTCTAACCTTCCCCCGACTTGTCTACTTTTTAATTGCCTGATCTCTGCCATCATCTCATCACGCAGCTCTTCCATCGCGCGGTGGTGCCCTACGCTCTTCTGCTCGTGATAGTCTGACTCTCCGTCATTATAATCCGGGTCGGATGCGCTACTTCCCCTAGACGCGTCTCCATTAGCTGCTACGATGACTCTTCAGTCTCGATTTGGTTCTGGTGCCTTTGAATTTGCTTTATCAAGTGGTTGGCTGGTCTTCGTGCTTTGGGCAATCCGGTCTTTTAAATCTTGGTTTTCTCTGGCCAGCAGAGCTACTGCATCTGCGTAAACCTGCTGGCTCTTCTTCAATTCTTCAAGCTCAGCCATCAATCGATGTGATTGGTTTGACCCCTGATTGAGAGTCCCAGCTTGTGCTACTACGGCCATGGTGCCACCTTCTTCTACGGTTTGCACTAAGGGAGGTAGAAGTTCAGCTTCGATTGTTAGCATTTCCAGATCGGTCCGAGTGCCCATCTACGGTGTTAAAGACGCCGACACAGTTTGATTCTGATCGTTTGTTGATGGCATTCCGAAGGTTGGCGGGTGCGCGGGTTGATGTGTTCCGGATTCATCCACCCTTTCTTTTGGTTGGTGAAATTGATTCGTAGCAAGAGTTTTGCTGGCTTCCGCAACCTTTGGGACTGCCGCTGCCGTACTGTACTTTGTTGCCGCTGCTCTGAGGGCCGTGGCTGCAACGGAGTTAGCGTTCATAGGCGAAGTGATCTCCGCAGTATCCTGCCTCTGACTAGTCATTTTGGCTTTGTCTCCTTTCTGCTTGCTCCGGGTGATGACCGGGGTTGTCCTTGGTGCTTCATTTGACGAGGCTTTGGATTTTCCTGCTTCCTGCATCTTTTCCATCGTGGGTCCTTTGGTCGTTTTCTTTCTGCACAAGGGAATTTCAAACAGCGAGAAACAGAAATGTACGTGCGGATCGGGTTAGTTTGCGAAATACCTTACTCCAAGACAGGGAAAAACTGCCCGAGGGCCACGTGAAAGGATCCCTTTGAAAATGCACGTAGATCTTTTTGAAAATTTTCGAAAACCCACCGGAAAGACAGGTCCGTACGAGATCTAAAAAATGTAAATACATGGATCTAAGCAATAAATCTTTTAACCAGTTTAAATTGCTTTGAATATGGTAAAGTTTAACAAAAGGTAAATATTGTTAGAGCTAATGAAGCAGAGCAATCATATGCTAGTTTAAGATGAAATCACAGGATAAGATAAATCTTTTACCGGGATGAAGTCCCTGTTTCTAGCGCCAAATTGTGAACACGTAAATCACGAAGGCATCTATATGTTCACAAACAATGTTCGCACTCTATGTGCCCACTCGAACTGATGAAATGACTACTGATTCCTTGGCTCAAAACCTTCGGGTTTATCATAGCCTCATCTAATATCATCACTAGAGGCGTTCACATAGAGGAAGATAAAGAAAACGTAGTAGAAAAGTAAAATCCGTGGAGTATCAAATGAACGTATAGTACTGAAATGTAAATAAGACTCGGATTTACGTGATTCAGCACTAAGGCCTACATCCACGGCGTTGTCGTTTTCACTATGCATTGATGATTACAGAGGTAGTCGAATGACTTTGGAGTCTACATTGGTTTGTGAATTGTAAAAGATAAACTTACACTTACAATTCTCCTCTCTCTTTTCTCTACTCTTTTTTCCGATCCCCCTTACTCTTGGTGGAGAAGGGGTATTTATAGGGTTAGATTGTGGGACCCGTTTCTGAGGGCCGTTGGAACCTTATCTTCTTGTGCTTTGTGTCCATCACGCGGAGGTCTTCGTTCATTACTTAATCACGCAGAGTAATCCTCGTTCGTTCCACGGGTTGATCGACACGTATATTGCTCAGAGTGTTTAATGTGGGTAGTTGAGACGCATGCTCGTGTCAGACAAGTGTCTTCTGCCCCTGTCACGTCCATGTCAGTCGACCTTTTCTTCACCGTTGATCTTGGCTTCTTTTGGGGATGAGATAAAGTAACTCTTCGGGAGTTATTTGGTACTCCGCAGTACATCGTGTTTTTGATACATCTCTTATCTTCTGCCCTTGGATTTGTTCGAGCAAAGATCCGACGTCCACGGGATGGGCTTCTTGGCTGTGGGCGTGTGTCATCATGTTTTGATGGCTTGGTCCGCATGCTCTCCACGTGTCTTCCTACATACACGTGTTTGATGGTGAAATATGTACACACAATTACATTTCCTTCTGTTAAGAAAATTACAACCCGTAGAGTAACCTTGATTCGATAATTAAAATTGCTTCTTCATTAACTTTCACTACCACAGATGTAATTACTAAGACACATCTCCAAACAGCATCCAATAAAACTCAAGTAAAATAAAAATCCAACAGTGAAGACCCAACAAGTATCAGCATCCCCCAAAAGTAAAGCAGGAATTTAAAAATCGGACCTAACTTCATCAAATCAAGCCAACCCAAGAATAAAATCCGTGAAATGGAGAGGGTATTAAACTATAAAATTACACACAGAAAAGCATCACAAGAAGAATCGCCGGGAAAAAAGAAAAGATAACCTAATCCATCATTTGGCGTTATAACAAAATCACCCAAATTGAACAACTAACCTGATTCGGTCCCGCCCGGCAGACAGGTCCGGCATCCCAGTAGGGAACTACTCGCGACTCGCCATCAGAAGATCGTAGCTTCGTATTTACTCGGAAGTTGTTTCAAGAAATGTGTATTCTCTAGTTTATGTGGGATCATCATTTGTTCTTGCTTTCACCATTTTTTTCTCTTAGACCTAAGTTTCTCAGTGATCAGCTGCCAATCATATAGTACTCTGTACAAGCAACTACATTCATCAGGACAGTTGACGCAGTTTCCCTTCATTCACTTATTTTACTATTCTTGTGATGTGACAAACCTCCATCAGTTTTTTTTATGAAAGATTTTATATGTGAAGGAAGAAAGTACCAGCTTAAAAGAAAAGCTATATATGACTACAACATTCATACAGTACAGTACTCTACTCATCAAAAGAGTGAGTACTCTTGAATTTGGATGGGAGAAAAGTACCAGCTTAACCAAAAAGCAGGAGGAAAAAGGAAACAAAAGATGCAAATAGCGTAATTTCAGTTTAATTATTCATTCAGGTATACTGTCTAATATGGGTCTCCACCCCTTGCAATTTTCTGCATCATCAACAGTGTAACTATCCTGTTTACTAGTTTCTTTATTGTGATTTTGGGAGATTATTTCCTGAAATGAAGATGAAACAATTCCGTTTTTACTCGACATCTCCTTAAGCTCGCGCTTAGTGATAACAACCTTAATCCTTGCAACATTAGTGCTAGTTCTCGTTCTATGCTTGTTTCTTGGTTTTATTGATCCGTGCGACTTCTTTTCCGTGTCACTATAACCACTGATGGATGATGAAGATGGCAATAACAACGCTGGCGGGAGAAGATAATATAGACTCCCGCTAAACATTTCTGCATGAGGCCGAAGATGATGATGAACGGGAGGAGTGTCAGAAATCGCATGCCCAGCTAATTCAGATAGCACTTGATGTACTTCCAAAGGTGCTTTGTACTTGAGAATACTACCATCAGTCTTCATCATCTCAACTGATTTAGTTGCTTGGGTAATCAAACAGTTACCCATATGGCCTCACTTTGAAGACACTCTAAAGGTAATGAAGAATTTGCAGAAGTTAGATTCTGTCGAGGGAGAGGTGCAAAGACAATTATGGCGAGAGGGAAAAATGGTGTATTTATAAGAGTACTACAGAAGGAGTCGCATTCTTAACTTTAAACCTTTAGATGTTTCACCACCACCAAGTATGTATTTTGTTGTTTAGCATAGTCAAGGTATAAACAAAAGTGAATTAAGTTGACAACTGTTTACATCACATCTATGTGGATTCTACAATTTTAGGTTTGGAGCCTTAGTGGATAAGCACCCTACCCCATCAACAGTATTTAGTGGAACTAAAAGAAAATAAAATTGGAATCCAGTTAGGCCATGATCAACATTTTTAAAGTTGTTAATTTCGTAGAAGTGGTTCATCTTGTTGCACATGAACCTAACTTTTTGTTCTCTCCGTAACGAGGCTTAATGACCGAATTCTTGTTAAAGAGCTGGTAATTCAAAATTACTTGATGAAATTCATACATGAATTATCTAGAGTTACGAGCGAAATGCATGTGCGTTGCATATCGGCAAACAACAATATTTAGCATTTTTGAATTCCAGACCCTCAAATTACTCAAGTAAAATAAAAATAAATTTCCTTTTATTAGCAATAACATATCACTCAGCAATACTAGATGACCTGAGAACATTTTGGAATACAACATTTTTAGTACATGTTCCAGAGACATCCGGGAAAACTCCATTAATTCTTAACTAATACTTTTTTTTGTAGTTGTTAAAATTCCCCTGGACAAAGCAACATATAATTGTCCTTGACTAAATACCGGTTCCGGTAGATAAATACCAACATGTGGTATTGTCTGCCCTTGTGCCTTGTTTATCGCAAGTGCAAAAGCCGCACGAACTTGAAATTGCTTGTGTACGAAGTTGAATGGGAGTGCATGGGTATCCGTGGAATCAAGACTCGGAGCCTCGAACAACTACCGATTACGATCTCCGCATCAATGAAGTTACTATAAAGACGTCAACATAGCAATCTCGTGCCGTTGCAATGACCATAACTGGGATCAAGATTCTTTAATAGGATTATCGGAGCTCCTATTTTGAGTATTAGCCCATCAGGAGGCAAGTCAACTGGAGCAATACTGTTCAAAAAAATCTTCCGTCCACAAATTGGGACGGTCATCTTGAGCCATGTCAATGGAATGGTAAACTACCTCATCTCCTGGAAAGATGCTAATAACTTTTTGATTGAGCTTTTCGACGGTATATCATTTTTGGGAGTTATCAATGCTCTTTGACTCATGTAATTTTTATGTCTTGCATTCTTTTCAAGCTCTGGAAAAAACTTAACAATTAATTTCTCAACAGATTGCTCACCTTCCTACTTCATTACAATGTCATCTAGAAGATTCATCCTGTCATCCATGACATATATATGGCTCAGTCTCATCACCAATCCGTAGCAAGAATTATGAGAAGCTAGGGTCTAACCTTGAATGCATGTTCTCTTTTAAACAAATCACCTTAACATCCTTCCGGAATTTTGTGTTTGTCAAGCATGCACTTATTGTTTTTGCTCGTGTTCGTGCTCAACCACAGGCAACACTTGACGAAAATCCCCACCTAAAAGTAAAAATTTCCCTCCAAATGGCAATTCAACTTTAGTCGAGTCTCTTAACGTAGTGTTTAGAGCTTCAAATGCGTATCGGTTTGCCATCGTTTTTCATCCCAAATAATCAAATCGGCTTCTCGAATGATATCTGCCAAAGGATCTTTTGCGCCTATGTTGCATGTAGAAGTTGAGTATGCTTGTACGGGTATCTTAAATCTAGAATGGGTCGTCCTCCCAAGTCCCACCTGGCATCATGGTTGCGGAAATACCTAACGAGGCAGTTGCAATTGCAATACGTCTTTCACTTCGTAACTTAGCCAATATCGCCCTATAAAGAAACGTTTTCCCCGATACACTTGGACCATCAATGAAAAATATTAATTTGTCGCCCCTTATAACGGAATTCACTATCCTTCATAGAAGTTACATAAATTATAATCAATCAGTCAAAGATGAGGTAAAGGAAATAAAATAGAAGTATTAGGTAATATATTCTATTGACTTGTTTTACTTTTTAGTCTCACTTTTTAAGTGTCTTCGTACTATACACTGCACATCCCATGCTTCCCATTTTCAGCAAGTAACGAAACATTTAGTGCAGGAAACAACACAATGTGCACAGATAATGATGCAAAACCACATACATAACAAGACTAATCTTGTCTGTTGTAGGTATTCATTTCTCTATGGTATACAAACAAAGGCACATAAGATCATATTTGGCGAGAGATTATGCAAGGGAAATCAAATTTCAATAAAAGAGAAACAACAATACAAATAAATATGCAAAGTTTCAGGAAAGATTTACCTATCAAATGCATGTTTTTGGTCGGCCCGTTTAGCATGTCAATAAACGATAGATCTTCAGGAAGGACTGGAACTTCAGACACTGATTCATTTGATCCCGATGTTCCCATGTCTTCAGTGATTGGTGGGAGTTTATATGTGGCCATTAAATTTTCACCGATAACATACCTTATTTCTCGTAAAAGTGGATTAGTTGCCCATGTTTCTGTATTGGATTGGCAGTGATCTTCAATCATGCGTGAGAAAAACTCATCCCATAATTCACGAACTCCTGTAGGATTGCATAGGTTTAACAACATGCAAAATTAAGAGTCTTCTTAAGGAGTATGCATCTCTACTTGTACGGATTCGAGAAGTGTATCACGAATTGGAGTATCACTTTCTAACAAACACAAATGTTGCGTTACTTCTTTATACATCTGTTTTGGGGTAAAAACTGATTCTGCTGTTTTTGGTAAATTTGGGTGTGTTGATGAGAAACGAATTCAAAACCTAAACAAATGTACTGCATATGAGTACTTTTAGATTCGAGAGATCAATCTGTAAGACTCTGGCCTAAACCAAGAAATGACCGTTCCAGATTCAATTCGGTCACAGAGTGAAGGAGAAGGGTTGATCTTAGGGAGGGAAGTAAAGAAGGTGTTTGATATCAGAATGTTGAATTATGAAGATATGGCTATTTATGACTTGTATCAGAATATGGTTTCTGGCTACTTGTGTTGATAACACTTTTGTTCTGTGTTGAAATAGGTTGAAATCCTATTTATACAAGTCATTGAGCACATTCCTGATCTCGTAGGAAGTGGAGGCAGTTAAGTAGTGGAGGAGTGGGGTTGTGTAAAAAGTGGTGATCACCATGTTTCCATTACGAGGGAAAACTGGGAACACTTTCACCCACTACTCCTATTGATGTTAACCGTCCGTCCCTTCCTGACACTTTCTCGTAATGGGAGAGTTGCACGCCGCACGCTGTAAACCGCCAGACCAATACCCCAGTGAGCATCCCCCAGTTTGTGACACCTTTGATGTCTCGAGTGAATGGGTCAAGTCATGAGACTCGCCACTAAAATCAGCACATAGTGCTTTTAATAAGTTATTTATGAAATCAATATTTGCATAACATCGCTTATAATCGATGTATATAAAACATCGCTTTCAAACAAGCAGCTGAAAAATAATTGTGCAGGAAGCATCGTTGCTTTAGAGCTCGATTGAATCAGTCGCGAATTGAGCGACTTAAAAAAGTAGCACGACCGGCCACCTTTGGGGTGATCGTTTTAGGACCTTATGGGCGAGCTATCACTTGGTCGATGACTCCATATGGAGGAGGGGTGGCCGACAATCACAATGCTACCCTGTTGGTTTTCTGAAAATAAATCTACACCATCCAACTAGGCTAGCGAAGTTGGATGGACGAGATGATTTGCGGTAGTTACATATTGTCGTTGATGTAATTTAGGGTTTAGGGGCCGTGCGGCCAACTCTCTTTTGGGCGAGCGACTCAAAGCACTGAACGTTAGTTCGAACAGTTCGATCGATCATATGCAAAGGTGGGTTGTCAGTGAGCACGCTAACACTTTCGAGGTCGCCTGAAATTGAATCTAAGACACTTGATTTGGCGGGAGAAGATGGATGGTTGTGATCGATTTGCGACAATAGTATATCGCCGCAACACAACTTAGGGTTTCAAAACGGTGCATTCACCCTACTTTGGGCCAGCGATTTGATGCGTACTGGTCTTGCTATGAGCAAGTCGATCGACCGAGGGTGGAGTTGGGTTGACGGTGAACACGTTAGCACTTCTTTAATCTTTCTAAGGAAGATCTAATCCGTCCAAACAGGCTAGCTAAGTTGGACGGTCGTGATATTTTTGAGACCATTTTTGCCGGTCTTAGCTCATTTGACCTATCTTTCAACACCGCGATCACCCATGTTAGGGTTAGCGTTCAAAGACATTGCGGGAGTGCTAGAAGGAACCCGATCGGTCGGGATGTTAGTGGGCCCGCCGGTGGTCATCATGATGACCGTCCAGTTCCGCTAGGAGTAGGCTAGGCATGTTGAATTGTGTGGCCAAATCATGTGGCCGTGATCGTTTTTTAAGACTGATATGGACAGTCTAGATTTCCCTTAAGGAATTTAAGCGCGTCCGATCGCGCTAACTTTTAATTAAAAAGTGTGTGAACACGTTGATCTCTTTGTCAGAGGGTGGTGTAGCCTATGTGAGTGTTTTCATGCAGGTCTTAATACTGACACTTCGGGAGATTTATGTTACTCCGATGCGAGTGAACTTTAATCGTCATGTCATGCCAATATTGAGAGTTCGGCTGGGAACATAGCATAGGAAAATACCAGGCAGGTCAATGCATTAGTGAATAATGCCGGTATAAAATAGGATTCACAGAATATTTGGGATCGTTGTTGTATGCACCATTCTGAGTGAATTACATATATATTCGAATACATTGAATTGCTCAATACATCCGTTAGAGGTTTATGCACTCATTATTTTTAGATGACTTTCGTTCCTTTGCAGGATGACAACGCATAAAATACAGGGTTTACGATTTTGACCCTGAACTAAAAACCACCATCAACATTAAGTCCCCTTCTTAGCACGTGATAGTGACGCTATTGCGGGGTAAGCACTAGATGATGACAGTTATAGAAATTCAGATCGATAAGTTTGGCGTACATTACCAATATAGGGGCTGGTTCGACCCTTGAGTATGATACGTCTCCTCTTAGCGCAAGTCAGTTATTTTTCAGATCGATAAGCATCTACTTGGTCGTTATCCCGCATCTGAAGCCTTTGTACATGGTGAGCAGAGACTTCTCGCCTTCCCGGGATCTTGTTCCTTTGCGGAATATAAAGGAAACGCCTGAGCCTTATTCTCTGCATTGATCATCACAGAGTTGATTCCTTCTTCATTCCAGTCATCATATAGTTGCATCCTTCTTTGTTCCAGGCATTTATTCATACCCTCACTTGGTTTGATTTAATTTCTCTTATCACCTAGGTTGTTGATACAATCACAATATCTCTTTGCAGTATATGATGGAAACTGCTGGTGATGGTTATTCTTTTACTTCTCTAGAGAAGAGCTTTGAAGTCGACAAACTCAGGGCTAGCGCGTTCGAGGAGGTTATGGCCAAAATAGATTCTCCGTTCCGTGAAGTCGGTCGTGGCATATAGGGTATGTCTCTTGAGCACTTATACATCGTTTGAGGTCGTGTTCAAGCTTTCTTGGCTTCAGTCGACATAGAGGAGAAATGGAGGCACGACGAAGCGCCTCAGCCGACGAGCGCGAGAACTGAAAGGTTTGCAGCTCGGCTAAAGCGGCGAAGGATCGAGCATAAGGGACCTCCCAGTGAAAACAAGCATGATTACCTTATTCACAATGGCATCATGATTCTCGATTCTGACATGGACTAACCTGAACACCCAAAGGTTGTTGGAGCAGTTTCCGAGAAAGGTCTTGAAGCGTCTTCTGGAGAGAATGGTAAAACAATTCCCGAAAGGGATGATGTTGATGCAGCTCCTGAAAGAGAAGTCACGGCGGCTCCTGGGGAGGATGTGGTGGCATCTTGCAAAGAATATTTTGAAGCAGCGTTCAAAAGGGAGGTTGAAGCGGCTTCCGGAGAAGACGTGGTAACACCTTGTGACGAAGGTGTTGAAGCAGCTTCCAATGAAGGTTCTGGTGAAGGCTCTGTTGATCTTGTTAGTGACTAAATTTCCCTTTTGTTACTTTTATTCGTAGATGAGCACTTTTCATAGTTTGTCGACATTTTCTTCTTATACTCAGTAGCTTTGTGGCTGAGCCTAAGTTTCATTAAAGGATGGTTCTTTTATTCATGACATCTTGAGACTCTAGCTGTAGCGCTCCCCAGTAGGGTTACAATAGAATCTCTCCATTTCATTGAGTCGTGCAGTCAATGAGAACGTGACACAAATGTATATATATAAGCGGTGATGCATTTTTACGTGACTGTACACTTCCTCTAATTGCATGTAACCCTAAAAATCACGAAGGGATGTAATAATGGAAACTAAAGATTGGACACGAACCTGTCCACCTCAGTTGATAGCGTGTTGCAATCCACGTAATGATGTGGTGATCGAGAGGCTGCCTTATCGTTGAAGTATGTTGTTCTTCAGGGTACGAAGCGCTTGAACAATCATATACTGGTTGTTTGACGATTCCCTTGCCCTTTTCTTTTTGCATGTATTCCTTCAGTGTTTCTTGAAAGATATGAGATGTTTCTTTTTAGGGTTTTGTCTTTCTGATTTGAATTGATGGGTAATGATGAGGATTTAGGCTTGCTCAAGACTTTGTGTCATGATTCAGGAGTAAATAGATCTTTAAAGGAAACAATACTTCGAAACTATGAATGCAAGCAGTGCAATCATTTTGGAGGAGTTACAAATATTGCATGAAAAGGGATATTGCTTGAGAAAATACTAAAGAGAACGCTGGAGGAAGAGTAGCACAGCGTTTTAGGTATTGAAAGTCTTGAGCTATCGTGAGTGAATTGTCACACCTCCCAGTTCGTCGGCATTGATGAGCTTGCAGTAACCCCCTAAGATAACGTCTGCCACTAGATATGGATCATCTTTCCCTTCTGTACGTGAATCAGGCTGAGTGGTAACTTTCACTACCATATCTCCAATCTAAAACGGGTTTGGGTGTTGCGATGGAGACGGCTTCTAGATTTTTAATGAAACTTTCAAAAGGCACAACAACCCATTCACATCTCCTAGTAACAGCAGGGTTGACGATCGGGTCAAGTCCCCGGCCCTTGACGAAAATTGGATTGACTGATTGTATAAAGGGTTTCTCGATAAGACTTACTTGGGTTCGGAATCTTCGAACGTACGTCGATGGGATCTCTCCAGGTAGTTGCGTCGCGTTTGCAAGTTATTGATACGATAACAAATAATCTTCGGGGTTGGACGGCTTGTTGGAAATCCTTTCAGGTATAGACACTGTAAAATGACATACTCCTAGCTTTGCTTTGTTCTCATGCACCCACGAGCGGCCCAGAATCATATCATAATTCGGGCATTCTTTAAGAATATGAAATTTTTCGCGTGTTAGAGCGTCTCTCACCTTGATTTCGAGGTTCAGGGTTACCTATTTTGGACAGAGAAAGGCTACCTATTTTGGAATCTTTGCGGCTCTCAGGGTCTTGATGGTAACAACGTTGAAGCCCGAGCCCGCGTCAATCAGCGTGATGTCAAACTCGACACCCTTCAGGAGATTAGTAGTCAGCAGTCCCCAGTAGCATTTTCCAACAGCGCCTTCTAAGAGAGGTTGGGGTTTAGGAGTAGTTTCCCCGATTGAAAACGGGCGCTTGCCTGACACATTGCGATTGAGAGCTGCAAATATATCTTGACGTTGTGCCTTGGAGAAATAAAGAATCTCACATACACGCTCCATCATGGATTGCACGGTTTTGTAAGCAGAGTCCCCAGAAAGTGTGCAACTTCTGACTAGGAGAGGGTCTCTGTGAACCCCCTCAGTGCCTAGTTGAAGTTCCCCCTCATCTATTTTTTCTTTGAAAATGCGCTTCAACTTGTTGCATTCTTTGGTGGGATGATTGACGAACCTGTGGTAACGACAATATTTTGGATTTGCCATCTCTTCCTTAGTTGGTGGGAGTCTGACAGGAGGTAGCTTGATGGCATCATCCTGAATCCATGCTTCTAGGAGCTCAATTACTTCCTCTATTGGGAACGAGAAGTCTGGAGTAGTGTCTCCAGCCTCTTGTTGTTGCGAAGGAGTTTTAGCTGGTGCCTTCCGTGGTGGAGCTGCCTGATGCGCTGATGTTGTACGTTTGGGTTGTTGTTCCGCCGTTGGAGATTTTCTTTTTCCTCCTTCACCCTCTATACTTATAGAGGGTCCAGCATTGCATTGTTTATTGATGAGACGTATGCTTCCTCGAGTCTCACGTGCATCTTCGTTTCTGGCAGGTCTGGTCCTCTCCAGTAATACCGGTGTTGTCGTGGCCGAGCACTTAGCAGCTTCATGAAGTTCAGAAAAAGTTTGGAAACACAATTTCTCCAGTAGATCGCGATATATGGGCACCATGCCGTTAATGCATGACTGTACCAACTGTTGTTCAGTCACATTTGGGTCGTGACAATCCAGTGCCTGAATCCTGAATCTCTTTACGTAATCATTTAGATGCTCATTGTTTCGTTGGAATATTCTCCCCAAGTCTGAAAAGGTGATTTGCTCGGACACGAAGAAATATTTCTTGTAGAAAGCGGTTACCATATCACACCAGTTGGATATGCTGTTTGGTGCAATGTTATTGTACCAGGTGTACGCCCTTCTGGTAAGTGACTTTGAGAACTCTTTCAGGCGAAGGACGTGATTGTATTCGTGCTCTCCTAGTGATTCCATAAAGCGATAAATGTGTTCACGAGCATTAACAGTACCATCATAAAGGGAAAATTGAGGAGAAGAGTATCCTCTCGGGAGAGGAACTCTTTGCACATCAGGAGGATATGGAGGTTGGTGTTGGTGCATGTCCACCGAGTTTTTCTTGCCTCTATTTAGGAAAAGACGCTCCAGATCCTCACGTGTGACGAAGTTGGATGGCTGATTCCTTTCCCTTGAGAGCTCAGGAGCAACACGAACTTCTTCATATATGAAGGCACGCCTGTTGAAGTGTTTGCGCCAGAGTGTTGAAAGTACTCGTTATTGGCTTCGTGGGTTGACGCGGCTCTTGTGGTAGTCGCTCCGTTAACGTCTTAAGGAAAGTGAGTACCTCTTTCTGAGTTGTAGTCATGTATGTCTGAGACTTAGCAAGAACTTATTGTCTTTCCATCAAATCGACAATGGTAATAGGGGGTTGGCCTCCTCTGGCTCCTCCGGTTTCTCGTCCTGATGGGGGGTGGCAGTAGCTCTAGTAACGACCGGGAGCGTTACGCTCGATGAAACACTGGGGGTGGTGGAAACAACTCTGGATCTGGTGATTGGAGGTGTCACGTCTGAGAGAATGTTTCCTGCGCTGCTGGTGTTGGTGGTTGAAGATGTAGTACCGCGAGATGCGTTGATCGTACTGGCAGGTGGTACATTGGTGTCACCGGCAGGAATGTTGATACCAGGGGTATTGTCAGCGCCAGTGACATCAGGATTTGTCGCTGATCCAGACCTAAGATCCACCATCTTGAATTTGAAAAAATTGAAAATTGATTTTGCAACCGAGATATTAATCTCCCACTGTGGTCGCCAGTTGTTTTGGGGTAAAAACTGATTCTCCTGTTTTTGGTAAATTTGGGTGTGTTGCTGAGAAACGAATTCAAACCCTAAACAAATGTATTACACATGAGTACTTTTAGGTTCGAGAGATCAATCTGTAAGACTCTGTCCTAAACCAAGAAATGGCCGTTCCAGATTCAATTTGGTCACAAAGTTAAGGAGAGAGGTTGATCTTAGGGAGGGAAGCGAAGAAGGTGTTTGAGATCAGAATGTTGAATTATGAAGATATGACTATTTATGACTTGTATCAGAATATGATTTATGGCTACTTGTGTTGATAACACTTGTGTTCTGTGTTGAAATAGGTTGAAATCCTATTTATACAAGTCATTGAGCACATTCCTGATCTCGTAGGAAGTGGAGGCAGTTAAGTAGTGGAGGAGTGGGGTTGTGTAAAAAGTGGTGATCACCATGTTTCCATTACGAGGGAAAACTGGGAACACTTTCACCCACTACTCCTATTGATGTTAACCATCCGTCCCTTCCTGACACTTTCTCGTAATGGGAGAGTTGCACGCTGCACGCTGTAACCGCCAGACCAATACCCCAATGAGCATCCCCCATTTTGTGACACCTTTGATGTCTCGAGTGAATGGGTCAAGTCAGGAGACTCACCACTAAAATCAGCACATAGTGCTTTTAATAAGTTATTTATGAAATCAATATTTTCATAACATCGCTTATAATCGATGTACATAAAGCATCGCTTTCAAACAAGCAGCTGAAAAATAATCGTGCAGGAAGCATCGTTGCTTTAGAGATCGATTGAATCAGTCGCGAATTGAGCGACTTAAAAAAGTAGCACGACCGGCCACCTTTGGGTGATCGTTTTAGGACCTTATGGGCGAGCTATCACTTGGTCGATGACTCCATGTGGAGGAGGGGTGGACGGCCATCACAATGCTACCCTGTTGTTTTCGGAAAATAAATCTACACCATCCAACTAGGCCAGCGAAGTTGATGGACGGGATGATTTGCGGCAGTTACATATTGTCGTTGATGTAAGGTTTAGGGGCCGCTCGGCCAACCCTATTTTGGGCAAGCGATTCAAAGCACTGAACGTTAGTTCGAACAGGTCGGTCGATCATATGCAAAGGTGGGTTTCAAGTGAGCACGCTAACACTTTCGAGGTCGCCTGAAATTGAATCTAAGCCACTTGATTTGGCTGGAGAAGATGGATGATTCTGATCGATTTGCGACAATAGTATATCGCCGCAACACAACTTAGGGTTCAAAACGGTGCATTCACCCTACTTTGGGCCAGCGATTTGATGCGTTCTGGTCTTGCTATGAGCAAGTCGATCGACCGAGGGTGGAGTTGGGTCGACGGTGAACACGTTAGCACTTCTTTAATCATTCGAAGGAATATCTAAGCCGTCCAACCAGGATAGGTAAGTTGGACGGTCGTGATATATTTGAGACCGTTTTTGCCGGTCTTAGCTCCTTTGAGCTATCTTTCAATAACGCGATCACCCATGTTAGGGTTAGCGTTCAAAGACGTTGCGGGAGTGCTAGAAGGAACCCGATCGGTCGGGATGTTAGTAGGCCCGTCGGTGGTCATCATGATGACCGTCCAGTTCCGCTAGGAGTAGGCTAGGCATGTTGAATTGTGTGGCCAAATCGTGTGGCCATGATCATTTTTAAGACTGATATGGACAGTCTAGATTTCCCTTAAGGAATTTAAGCACGGTCGATCGCGCTAACTTTTAATTAAAAAATGTGTGAACACGTTGATCTCTTTGCCAGAGGGTGGTGTAGCCTATGTGAGTGTTTTCATGCAGGTCTTAATACTGACACTTCGGGAGATTTATGTTACTCCGCTGCGAGTGAACATTAATCGTCATGTCATGCCAATATTGGGAGTTCGGCTGGGAACATAGCATGGAAAAATACCAGGCAGGTCAATGCATTAGTAAATAATGCCGGTGTAAAATAGGATTCACAGAATATTTTGGATCGTTGCTGTATGCACCATTCTGAGTGAATTACATATATATTCGAATACATTGAATTGCTCAATACATCTGTGAGAGGTTTATGTACTCATTATTTTTTAGATGAATTTCGTTCCTTTGCAGGAGGCGCATTAAATACAGGGTACGATTTTGACCCTGAACTAAAAGCCACCATAACAACGTCGAAAACGTCTGACCTCCCACCTTTAACAAGTCCTCAAAAGATTTTGGAATATTGTGGAAGATCATAAAAACAGACTATCAAAATCTAATCAAGGCTGTCCGTAGGAGAAATCAGATATTTAATAGGAGCTAAAGAATATTGTGGAAGGCATTATATTTATTTTGAATTCATTTAATAGCCGGAATTTTATGGATGTTAACAAATATACTATCAAATAGGCACAAAAAAGGTATATCTGGTACTTGGTTAGGTTATTCTAATTTTATCTCTGAATTTTTGTTATCAGACATCACTTAATTAATCATATTTTCTTTCTTACATATAAAAAAAGGTTTTTTGTGGCGACCAATCTGTAATACAAAAAGAGTACGGTGTTGTGAGTTTTGGATGGACGAATAATAATTTCAGAAACAAACGTTAATCCCACCATTCTTGTCTCATCCTATCTATATATAAATATCGACAATTGTAAGGATTGTAACCTCTAACCATTATGAATTTACATTTATGTCTTTTGATGCTAAAAGTATGATACTCCCTCCTTTTCTATTTTTTATGTTAAAATGAAAAAGTCGGGACCATAGGTAGTATTATATTATTACTAGGTAGTATTATATTATTACTTTTTCCAAAATCAGACAAGCCTAATTAAGAACCCAAAATTGGGGATGTGAAAATTAAGTGAGGGATATTGAATAAAATAAAATCAGAATATTTTGAAATAATTCTCTTTTCCATATATTTATACTAGAAATAACCCGTTTCGTAACGGCACGACATGAGACGAACTTTTATTTTTAGTCTTAATGATTGAAAAATACTACGAACTATGATAAGACTTATGTTGATCCATGAGAACCGGTAACTATAAGAATCTTAGATATTATTCATCCAAAGAGTTATAAATTCGGTTACACTTGTAATTAATTAAAATAATAATTTCCTGATAAAAATATCAAGTCAATTGTTTTATTTTTCCCTAAAATATTATTTTTTAGTCGACCCAAAATTGGTGGTCTTTGATATTGTTTTGTGTTTCAACCCAAAACTCAGACGATATTTCGACCCAAAATTTACGCAAACCTTTATTTCCCTTTTCCTAAAATTACTTACTTTCTCAAAACTAACAACTTCCCACAAAAAATCTCACAGATCCCCACTGCGTTTTTGATTTTCACTCCACATGAGTTAATGAAACCGTTCAAAATTTCAAGTGATGCAGATGAAATGAATGGATTTTGAACACATTATTCTTGATTTTCCATCTCACGTCTACTGAAAATTTAAGATACCAGATTTGTGATTCATGGTTCAGGAGAAAATATGGAAAATCCATTATGTAACTGTGATTCTTTGCACATATATCAATTGCAGGGGTGGATTTATATGAATGAAAATGGTGATTATGATTCACTGCACCAAATGTCTTCATATTAATTTCAAGACAATTTTGTGCTTTGGTTTGTTTCTCATCTAGGCATGTTGTAGGATTTTGTTCTTTATAAATAATTTATGTCTTTATATTTAATTTGCTTCTTGATTCATGATTTATTAAAAAAGACAGTTGGTAATCATGAATTTTCACTATAATTGGTCATCATGGATCAGAAATAATAGTTAGTTTTCATTTAATTTTGTGGATTTATTTGAAATTTTGTGATTATTGATTTTGAAGATTTTTGGTGTATTATTTATTTATTCAAATATGTATTTATTTGTAGATGGAGAATATAATGTAAAAAAAAATCAAATGATAAGATAATTGAAGCTAATGGTCTTAAAAGAAAATCACATTTAATATAAGTTTTATTTATGATCTTAATTATGAGAAAACCCACTCAAAGTATATTCATGATGAAAAGAGGTTACAATTTTTATATCCGTCAGATGACTTTGGCTGGGATGAGATTGGGATGGTTGGATGCAACGTTTGTCTCTAAAATGTTATCCGTCCGTCCAAAGCTCAAAAACCTATTCTGTTTTGTATTATAGATAATGTCTAATTTACCTTTAATTAATGAGTTGTTAATTAATTCTGATTAGTTTGTTAATTATTAACACAAACTAAATGAATTACAGTTGGTTATAGTGTTAATTTAGAGAGAAGAAGAATAAGGAGAAGTTTTGCACGGAAAGTTGAAATAGTCTATGTTTTTTTAGAGATCGGGGAAATGAGTGATTCCAGTGAACAATTTGATGTTGGTAAATTTTCTGGCTATCAAGAATAATGGGTTTATGTTTCTTTTGATAATAAAGATTCTCAATTACATTATTTTGTTGACTTTCAATCAAAACCCCTAAATCAAGAGCATTAAGTTTCAAGTGAAGAACCAACCCAAGAAAATCAACAAAATGAAGATACAAGTACTCCAAATAAGAGTGTCGGCTCAAGGGGTTCACCCCAAAGTTTTACATAATCACGGGAAGCTAACATATGTCTTCAGGAGTAGAAAGGTGCCTCCATTTTGGATTATTTCTTTTCTCTCGGTTTGTTCACCTTGTACGTGTTTTTACCTTGAACAATTCACCTTGTCATGAGGTTTCACCTTCACCTTGTCTTGGTTCTTGATTTGGTTTAACCTATTCTTCTTCTTTCTCATCATCTGATTCCCTAATAGGTTCAATGATTGTGAGTTTAATGCGGTCAGTATAATCCTAACCAGTCCATGTTTTACCTGCCCCCAAACGTTTAGGGCGACGACCTTGAGGAGAAACATATATGTCCAAAAAATAAAATTAACAACGATATATGGAAAAAGACAACTGACACAAAGAAAACTTATCTGGCATGGAAAAACGAACAACCGACGTTTCATGGAAAAATGTTTAGCATGCCAGTTGTTGTAAATTTCAAGGTAAATCCAACAACCGGCATTGAACACTAAATATGGACAAAACCAGATATTATGAAATTTAAACCAGAGGATAACTACAGTAGGTATTGATATTATAATTCTAAAACACTACTAAAACAAATAACCGATATTAAACATTAAAAGTCAATAATGTCTAATGTTATAAACATCAATCCAGATAATTTCATTAGGTTACAACTACGTCGGCATCGATAAAATTCCAAAACAATACCAAACAAACAACTGGCATTGAACATTAATCAAGCCATAGATTTTTTCCTGTAATTTCAGCACCGCTCAACATTGACAAATATTTTCAAACACAATGCCGGCCAACACGGTCGACATGAAATTCAATCAAAAATCAGTATCGATTTAGTACATGCAAAATCTAGTAATTCTAACCATCACTGCAGCATGGAATTTATCTCGAAGACTACACCAAGAAGTACAGGTGGCAAGGCATTCATATAAAAATCAATGGCGGTCTCTATGTCCGGGAGCGTCTTCATCATCAATTCAATGCCCACGCCAAATTGTAACTGAAAATTTTCAGCTACGATTCATGATTCTAACCTATTCCTTCTATCTTAGATCAATAAGAAAACTTATAAAATAACTGGGAGTCACCTACCGTCTCACTGAAGTCATTTGATTGATAAATTGATCGTCCCCAATCTTCTTCTTGTTCAAAAGGAAATTCGATGTAACTTATCTTCGAGTAATTATTGCGATTTTGATTTTGATCTAACCGCTACTCCCACTTTTGGATCAGGTTTAGGTATTTGAGTTTGTTTACGTCGAGACATTTTTATACAAGTAATTAATTGGCGAAGAAAATTTTGAAGCGATGATTAATCGATGATAAAATAGTTTGATGGAGATTTTTTTTTTCAAAGTTGTAGAAGAGGAGCAACAACCAACACATAAGGAGAAGAAAATGAGAATGAGGGATATAAGTTATAGATTTAGGTTTTTATTGAGCTAAGGGTAAGTTAATAGATTCGCCTATATTTTTTTATTACTATAATGAACAATGGATAATTTAGTAATTTCGCTTAGGAAAAACACCTATTAGCAAATACCTAAGATAGGAGTAAAATTTGTATCCCCTTAATTTCCATATCCGCTAATTGTGGGTTCTTAATTAATTAAGTAGGATCTATATTTTTTTTTCCTTTTTGTTTGTTTGTAGGAATTTTTCTACTAATCAAGCCGTATCTCCTTCCATTTTTATGTTCATAAGCAGAAGCCAGAGATGAATCCAATCATTTTTGAAGATAAAATTAAGAACATATAAAATTCTTTATCAAGTAAATCACACATACACAACCATTTGTATAGGGGTTGTTTGGTATATATTATTATAATTGATTATGAGCTCATAATCAGTTATCCATCCAATAATCCATTATATGGGTGTTTGTTAAAATTTACAATGATTGATTATTTCAATCATAATTGAAAAAACCCATCATATTCATAAATAGAAAAAAATATATTTAAACATAATTATAATCAATTATTTTCTCAACAAAATTGGTTTGGATTTTTCTTCTTATTTTCTCTAAACTATTAATAGAGAGACAAAAATAAATAACGATTTTAGGTCCTCGTTCTTTCCTCTCCTTTTTGAGAGCGTTATTCTATTATTCTAAGATAATCAATTATTTAAAAATGATGTTTGTGAAAATTTATCATAAAATTGATTTTATGAAAATCAAAATCATTTATTTTTATATGATTATCTATAATCATAAATTAATATAGTAAATTCTACCAACCAAGGCCATAAGTTTATTTATCTAGTACAATGAATTGGTATTTAAATACTAAGAGTTGTTAAATAAACGGACGATACAATCTTAAATATATTATATTCAAATCCAAGTTTTGATCGAGTTTATGATATTTTGGTTTGATTCAGCAAAATTAAATCTATGATATAAAACAAAATGGGTTTTTGAGCTTGGACGGACGGATAACATTTTGAGAGACAAACATGTGATCCGACCATCCCAGTCTCATCCTAGCCAAAGACATCTAGCGGTCGTGGTGTTTGTAACCTCCTTCCATTATGAACCTAAATTTATTACTCTTTAATTGATTGATCACCTCATAACTCAAAATGTTAATTGAATTATTAAATTCTAAAAAATATGTAGAGTTTAATGGTTTAAAGTATAAAATATTACTTCCTTCGTTCTTTTTTAATAGGTTGTTTTGTTTTTAGATAAAATTAAGGTATTTAAGAGAACTAATCATTGAAAATGGTCCTCATGACACTTGTCAATAAAAGAAGTGAAGTGAAATGGTCCCCATAACACTTGTCAGCAAAAGAAGTAATGATAGAGGGTCCACAAGACACTTGTCATCAAAAGAAGTTAAGAGACTAGTGGTCCCAGAAAATTAAACTAACATTTGACTTTCCCAATTAGGAAACCAGCCTATATTTTTGAAACATGTATTTATAGAAACCAGCCTGTTAAAAAAGAACGGAGGGAGTAAAATATATACATTAGTAGGATTTTGTGGTGGCAAGGTGAATAGGATGAGAAGTGATATACATAGTTACATTATTACTTGAATAATTCGGTTGTTGGATTTTTGGTGATGTATGCGGATAATTTTATTAGGCTCACATGGATTATTATTCTGTTTTGAAACAAAATAGAGAACCCTCTCGGAATTGAACGATTAAAAGGCCGAAAAAAAACTACATCAGTCGTAAGCAGTGTTGTTACGACACGAGTTATTTCTTATATATAGCAGTTGAAGAAACACTACATTTTAGAACTGCATGGGTATTTTTATTGATTTAGCGATAGGCACCATATCAGATGCATCAAAAAATAAAATTGGTATGACGACCAAAAATTATTCAGTCTCATGTCGCGCCGTTACAGCACGGGTTATTTCTAGTAACATAACACAACAAGATAATTTTTCCAGTGCAACTTAATTTTAGTGATTACTCTTTTAATCAATTGCAATATGAACCAAATTTCAAAATTATCTACATCGTCAAAGTTGCAAGTTATATAAGTATGGAACTCAGGCTTAACGAAATTTTGGAATATAATAATAATTATATAGAGGAAGAATCCTTTTACACTTTTATTCTCACACTATCTTACACATTGGACGTCGTTTTTGTGAATAAAAGCCAAACTGCAACGTATTTGAGGTTAATATTTTGAAGATATGTTCCTCTTACCAAATTCTACGTGGAGTGACGGAACTGGAAATGTAAAACACGCGTGGCTTGACAATTTTTTATACCTTGGCTTAAGCCTATAATTAGTACACTAAATTTGGGCTCACTAAAATTAGGCAGTCAAAAATTGGATTTTTGTGGGCTTTGGGGTGGCTTCAGTCAGGGGAAGCCCGACTGTACCTCCGCCCCTGTCTACATGCCTACTAGAAATGAGCACATTCCGAAATATAAAACCTCACAATCTACCGGTTTTAATTTTGATGGCCAGAAATCCGCAGATTTTCAACGGCTCATTTTCAAAGTAGTAGATGATGGTGTTATATATGTCGGAATACACTCATTTTCGGTAGGAAAGTAGAGCTATGTAATAGTAACATATCCCCAAAGTATTAGATTCAAATTCGTTACGTTTTGGTTTTATTTCGCAAAAATAACTTCACATGTGAGATAGTGTGATAATACCCGAAATATTAGCTTCAAATTCGTTACGTTTTGGTTTTAATTCGTAAAAATAACTTCACATGTGAGATAGTGTGATAATAAAAGTGTTAGGGGATCCCTCCCACATGTAATTATTATTAAGTTAGATAAATGTCGAATCATACTTTTCATATTTTCATTAGACATTTATTAGAAGAACCCTCATTGTCATGCAATGTCCTTATCACATGGGTTATTTCTAGTTTTTATTAAGTCGTGAACTTTGATATGGTATTACGAGGCGCACAAAAAAGAATTGGACAATTTTTTTTTTTTTTTTTGTATGACATACAACGAAAACAATCATGGTTGGTACTTGTCATCATCATTCCCGTTGCATGATACCTCAATATAGTTGAGATATATTTATAGCAGTTGGGGTGGTTTAAATGCAATTAAGATGAATGACTATTGAGAGTGAGACATATATAGTTGGGTAGTACTAGTACTAGCAGTAGTTAAATCGAAATGGGAGAGGCCCGCATGCAGTAGTGATTGATTAAAGGTGATTTCAGATTTGGGAGTCAAATTAGTGTGATTTTCTTCATATTAGAGAGAGTGATCACAAAGAGAGAGATCTAGCTAACTAGGCTGGAGAGCATGGAGAGTTTTGTTGGAGAAAATTTGGAGAGGGAAGCGGAAAAGTTGAGAGAAACGTTTAGAAGTGGGAAGACAAAGTGTGTAAACTGGAGGCGGACTCAACTGAAGGCAATACTCACTCTACTGCGTGAGAAAGAAGAAGAGATCTTCATGGCTCTTTATAAAGACCTGGGGAAACATCGTTGTGAAGCTTATAGAGATGAGGTAATTATCATTCGGTTACATTTAATTTAACACGCTATTAAAAAAAAGATTTTAATTTGTAGAGTGTTGTTTTCCTTAAAGAGTGATCAAGGAAGTCCAGAGTAAGAGCAAATGAAATCGGGTCATAAATTCAGAAAGTCACACTAAACATATGGATGGTTAACCAGTTGTTTTTGATCGGTTGCCGGTAGGTCTCACTCTATCCGGTTCACCACTCCAGACTTCTATGTTTTCCCAGCTATAGCTTACAAAAGTTTACAGCCGCGGATGAATTGAGGACTGCTATCTAAAATTCTATGCTTTCCCTTCTTAAAACTTCCTGACATTTGTGTCGATGACTGCAGATAGGAGTTTTGGAAAAGACTCTAAAGGTTGCATTGGCGAGTTTGGACGAATGGGTAGCCACCAAAAAGGTAGATTTTATTGTGCTTCAAAGAAGTAAACCTGCACCTTGTTTGTTTGAGGGTGATTCGAGATCTAATTTTGACTAGGCATCTGATGCGGCCAGAGTCAGATGTTAGATTGTTTGTTTATTTCTCTTCTGATGTCTGATTCGACGTTTATTAGCCCATTAACTCAAAGGCATTTAAGTTGTCCACAATTTCATAGCTGACTCCTTGGGCACATATTTGAGTGAATTTAACTTTTTTTTTTAGTAATCCTGTTAAATATATTTGAATCAATTGTAATGAATGAGATTCAAGAGTCATGAGTCAGGTTGGTTCACAAAAATCAATTAAGTCAAAAAAAAAAAAAAAAAAAGTTGTCAGCTTTGATCCTTTGAGTAAGAGAAATAATTTTGTTTAAATGTATAGAACTAACCAAGATTGTAAAATTTCCAGGCAAAACTACCTTTGGCAGCATTTCCTACGATAGGAGAAATTAAGCCAGAGCCACTGGGTCTTGTTCTCATATTCTCCTCTTGGAATTTTCCTTTCGGTGAGTGCCTGCCGGCCCATGACAAGTAGCTTAAAACTTTTAAATTACTCATTCAATGCGGTGTTTAAGTTGGTCGCGGATAATTTATCCAATTACCGCTCTGACGTTGCCTCTTGCTTGATTACCAAATGATATGAAGTGATATATTTTGGGGTAGTTCTAAGTGCTATATTTGTTTTGTACTCTTTGTTTTCTAAGGACAGGTCTCGCATTGCAACCACTGATAGGCGCAGTAGCTGCTGGAAACACTGTTATTCTGAAACCTTCAGAGTTAGCTCCTGCTTGTTCTTCCGTTCTTGCAGACATAATCCCAATGTATTTAGATTACGAAGCTTTAAAAGTTGTCGAAGGCGGAGCCATGATCGCAGAAAGACTATTGGAAATGAAATGGGATAAGATCTTCTTCACAGGTGTTTAATCTAAATCATCATCATTTTCATAAAATAATATGAATTACCAATTCATGCTCATCAGTTCTTTATAAGCAGAATCATCATCATTTTCATATTTTAGCGTTTTAAATATATTCTTTATAGTACTGAGTATTCATTGATTTTAATGGTGACACATTCTTTAGGGAGTCCACGAGTGGGGAGTATTGTCATGTCTGCAGCTGCGAAGCACCTAACGCCTGTTACTTTAGAATTAGGAGGAAAATGTCCTGCTGTCATTGATTCTCTAGCGAGCACTTGGGACAGAAAGGTATATGCATGAATTCTCTCTTATCAGTTGAATTTGTAAATCATCTTTCCATTAAGGATGGAACTAACATTAGAGCATGATTTTGTACATGAAAAAGATTATTTAGAAGTAGAACATATATAGTTCTTGTTATGTTATTCCTGGTCTCGGAATAACGTATATGGAGATGATGAATGAATTATGCTAAACTATGTCATGAAGGAGTTTTAGCTAAAGGTTTTCTTTGCCATGTTGAATCAAAAGACTGCTACAAAGAGAATAATTGCCGGAAAATATGGAGCATGTGGTGGTCAGGCTTGTATAGGAATCGATTATATTCTTGTTCTTGAGGAGTTCGCGCCTGTATTGGTACGTTATCTATTTTTTTTTTCCTTTTGAAATGCGAGCATACTAATATAGTACAATAGTGCTGTACTCCCTCCGTTTCTGGAAAAGTGTTACTTTCATTTTTTCAGTTTGGCTTATTTTTAGGCTAAAATGAAAAAGTGAAAGTAACATTTTTTTCTAGAAACGGAGGTAGTATATTATAACTTCCTGTATAATGTGAAATTACTTTTTTTTAGATTGAATTATTGAAAATCTGGATCAAGAGAATATATGCTGAAAACCCAAGAGAATCAATGACAAGGATTCTCAACAAAAATTGCTTCTTAAGATTGAAGAAGATTCTTAGTGACCCTGCAGTCGGTGACTCTATCATTCATGGAGGTTCTTTGGACGAAGATAATCTGTAAAACATTCTGAAACTCAAAATCCATTACTTAAATTCTTGCATGTTTTTTTGGTTGATTTGTCATTTGTTGTTAATTCAGCTACGAATATAATGAAAACTTCTAAAACTGCAAATGCAGGTATATTGAGCCGACAATCTTGCTGAATCCCCCGCTTGAAGCCGAGATTATGACGGATGAGATCTTTGGTCCAATACTTCCAATAATCACAGTAAATTTCTTACTATCTGAAGCTCTTACATATATCCATTTCGGTTATCACTTTAATGATTTTTTTTTTTTTTTTTTAGTTAAAGAAGATAGAGGATAGTATTGAGTTCATAAACTCAAGGCCCAAACCTCTTGCTTTATATGTTTTCACCAACAATGAGACACTAAAGACACGAATGATAAACGAGACGTCATCGGGAAGCTTAACGTTCAATGATGCTGTTATTCAAGTATATCCTCTAAACCTACATGTAAACCATACTGGACATATATATATATATATATATATATATATATATATATGCAGAACGAACGAGAGAATATGTTGCATATAATGCCTTTATATTCGGTACATTTTCAGAGGCTAATATGATTGTAGAACCTCATGAATTGACGAAGACTCTAACTAAGTTCGATTTTTGCAGTACACATGTGAAACAATTCCATTTGGAGGCGTTGGTCAAAGTGGCTTTGGAAGGTACCACGGGAAGTTTTCTTTCGATACATTTAGCCATGAGAAGGGGATACTGAAAAGAAGTTTCTTAACTGAATTTTGGTTTAGGTTCCCTCCATGGACTGCCAATAAGTTGCAGCTACTTAGATTGGCTTATGACTTGGACTATTTCGGTATAGTACTCAATGTGTTGGGCTTAAAGAGATCTTAAATTCTTAATCGACCAGATGAACCATTTGTGTCGTGCTTTATTTATGTCATACATAAGAAACTGTATGCGGAAAATGGGTTATATGCTCTTATAGGCCACTAAAATGTGGTTTATAACGGACATATAAAACTGACATTAAAAGATTTAGTCAATTATGTCCTTTACTTTTTACTTTATTTTTTATCTCTTTCTGGTTTAAAATGGTTTTTCCTATTTTCCATCCCCAATTATCATATGTACCACCTAAAATGAATGTTCATTTTTCCTTGCAATCTTTTGACTTTTTGTTTATACTCATAAACTAAAACTACCCAACCTTCTTCTCTTTTGACTTTTTGTTTATACCCATAAACTAAAACTACCCAACCTTCTTCTCCACTGCATCTTTCCCCGACCAACACCTTCTCTATGTGATCTCCAAAACCCGTCACCATGTACTATTATCTTTTCTCAAGTGTTTATAATACTTCCTGATTTTGTAGCAAAAATTGCTTCCAAAAAGATCAGGAATCGTTCAAGAAAAATCAAAACCCAAGGGAAGCAAACACTAACCTAATTTTTGATTATTCTTTTTTTTGATTGAGTATTGTATATGAATCCGTAAGGAAAGTAAAATCTCTAATACCAAAAATAAAATCACAAGAAATATTTTTGGTCAGAAAAAATTATAATTACGAATTATTAAATCAGTTAATAGAAGGAAGTATTACTGCTGCACTTCCTTGTATTAATATTGTTAGAGCAACTGCAGTGGTGCGATCAAAACCAAAGATCAAAGATCAAAAAAAAGACCAAATTTTGGGTTTAGTCCGTGTTGTGACGCAACGGTACATGATTAAAATTTCGTCAGGCGGACTGTTATGGCTGCGCCCCATTTTACACTTTCATCAGGCGGACCTTAAAAGTCCGCCCCATTTATTTATTTTTTGTAACTTTCATCAGGCGGACTTTAAAAGTCCGTCCCCTTTTTTTCGTAACTTTCATCATTCTTTTTCTTTTTTATTTAATTTGAATTTTCATCGGGCGTAATTTAAATCTCCGCCCGTTAACAAGCGTACTTTAAATTTACGCCCAGCAACAAGCGTACTTTAAATTTACGCCCGACTATATTAGAATTTGGGATTTGGTCGCGACCATATTTGGTCTGGAATTTGATCTTTGGTTGGGATTTGATCTTTACTCCGTCCCACTGTGTTACGATCTCATCCCAAATTTTTGGTTATACTCGCCCACTGTGAATGCTCTTAGGTTAATGTGTAACAATAGTAATTCAACTGACTATTAGTGATGAAGCTCATCGTTAAGAGTACTACTTGATGATTATTTTAGGAACAACTACAACAAGGGTAACGTATGGCTAGTGGAGATATTAAACGTACTCAAGCTGTTGCATATCTTAACTAATGAAGAACTTGGTCGGTTTCATAATTGTAGGTTGAAATGATTAACCAGTTTAGTGGTCGACAAAATCTGTCGTTCCACAGTGGTGGGTGTTATAAATTTATAATTAAACAATAATTAAATCTAGGGTTTCCAACTTGACAATTTCTCAATAGTCTTTTTATCCGGAAATGGATTCTTAATAACAAAGGAGACGGATTTGGAGAGGTGATATCGTAGTCAAACTTAATTTGACTTTTGGAGGTGGTAAATAAGAAATATGAGAATTAAAAAGTAGATTGGTTTTTAGAAATTGTGAAGGGATGAGAAATAGAAAAAGATGGGTTGGGAAATAGGGAAAACCTTTAAAATTAACAGAATGTCGGCACTTCACAAATACAGTAAAACTTATCCATCAAAATGTTGTGGGACCATATTGTTCTTATATAAACTATAGAGTATTGCAGTGGAGATATAGGGAAAAGTAAAGAGGCAGAAAGTAGTTTCCATTGAACAACATCATCGGGTTACATGGAACAATATCCTATATATACATGTAGGAAGAAAACCCTAGATGCTAAATTGGGCCGCACACCCATAGGCTACAAGCCCTACAACACTCCCCCTTGTGCAGTCCAGTAGAACTTCATATGTAGTGCTTCACATTTAGTGCTTCAAATATAGTTCTTCAAATGTCGTCCTCTCCTTGATGACCCGTGCCGAAATCAATCTCCTCATTAAAACTTTGACAAGGAAAAATTCAGTTGGACAAAACCTTGGTACAACTCTTCACATGTTGTGTCGTATTTTACATATAGTTCATCACATGTAATAAGATCTTTAAAGATCGTTGAGTCTAAGTTAATTGTCTCCTTAAAACTTCGTCAGGCTAACCCATAGGGGAAAAACCCGAACAAAAGAAAAAGAGTGCAATATTAGGTAAAATTAGGACATAGTTGGATGCGTACACGTTGCCTCATTAAAACCTTGACAAAGAAAACCCAGTGGGATAAAACCTTGACGAAGGGAAAAGAGTACAACGTGACAGATGCAAGTAAAGGTGATCCGTTGCAGATGATCACTTTGCTCCGTTGAAGTTGACTAGTTGCTTCACAACTCCTAAGGCAGAAAATCCTCGTGAGAAAGACAATAGCCTTAGTTGGGAAATTACATTCCTGGTGTTTGTTGTTGTCTCATTAAAAAATAGTTCAACACACTATTAGATGTTCTCCCTGATGTCAGAAATTTTTTGTTAGTCTAATGCAGTCAGAAGAAGTTTATCACACTTTACTTTGGTGACTTGAATGTTTATATGACCTTGTTGTTGATTCTGGAAGTTACGTTGCTTAACAGACTATCGCGTTTCATTTCTTTGATTCAGATATTTTCAGTAATATCAACGCAATCTTTATGTCTTCAACGTTCAACATATTTGATGCTTTTAGTGTTGTCTCGCTAAAAACCTTGTCGAGTAACAAAACCCTTTGGGTAAAACTATTCTCGATCGAAGGGAAAAAGAGTACAACACAACTTCAAGTTCGAATTAAAATATGTCGACATCATATCCTTGGATCCTCCCCCTGATGTCGGCATCTCCCCGTGATTACTTTCAGAGTTGTTCCGGACAATTCCTTTAGTCATGTACTTTTCGAAACTAAATATCGGTAATGACTTAGAGAATAGACTAATATATCTCCCCCTGATTACTTTCGTTGGAGAAAAGATTATTTTTCCTTCATAATCAACAACTTTTGGATTGCACTTTCATTAGCATTCCTTTTTATGTCTTTGCAGGGATTAAAAAAATATATTCAATGGTTACTTTTAAGTACATGATTACATTCATTGTAACATTCCAATGACGTTGCTTTGGCGCTGATCTATATCTAGCTAACAAGTTTCCTGAGGATGAAAATTTTTATCGAGTACATTATTATACTAAGTACAACAATGTGTCTATTGTACTTATATATGGGAATTTCATCTCCCAACACATCTTCGTCATCTTCCTTTAGACGAAATAGTCACTTACTTACATTTGAACCTCGACTAATCATGGGAGTGCTATCAGGATGCATGTCTTTGTTAAATTGCCTGACAACTTTAGACTTATGCAAACTGGTGGAATAATATACCACAAGCTCAGTATTCAGTCGAGCTTTCCCCAGATTTTCATCTCAAATTCGGATTTCAAATAGCTTTTAAGGTCTCTTATTACATCAAGAGTATCCATCATGTCTGTATCATCGACATCGATAGCTACAATTCCAAATCAGAAACTTTCTTGTGAATAAGCAATGAAAATAACTTACTTGTCTATCCCCTCCATATCAAATACTCACTTAGACCGGTATACCACATCCGCCTGACTGCTTCAATCTATAAGTGAGCATTATATCTAACTGTAAACGCACTCTGCGGAACAATGGATTATCACAAGACATCTTTAGATCTACAAACAGTCTACGGATCCCAGTCGAAACTCCGATCTAGTTTGCGTGAATCTTATATCAGAAGAGAAGATTCTCAAACATAAACAAACTAGGTGCAATCAAAGTTCAACAACCGTTAGTCAATCAAATCAATCGAAAACTGAAAAAGTGGGGGTACAACAACCACACCCAATATTTATCTTAGCAATATGTATGGAAAAACTCCAATATACTTTCAAGAGAATCAACTAGACTCAATCTTAATAAAGTATATCAAAGAGTTATATCTCTCTTTCTCGATTCAATTCATACTCAAGCAAATAGTAATCTGCAACTCTAATTGAATACAAGAGAAATCGCTTGAACGATACCAAAGACCAATGTTCAATCAATTTCAATCAACAACCAAAATTCGGATTTCCAATTGATTGATTCAAACGCACAACCTGTGATATTTCAATTATATAACAAAATATAATGCGGAATAGAAATAACAGAGACACCAGAATTTTGTTAACGAGGAAACCGTAAATGCAGAAAAACCCCGGGACCTAGTCCAGATTGAACACACACTGTATTAAGCCGCTACAGACACTAGCCTACTACAAACTAACTTCGGTCTGGACTGTAGTTGAACCCCAATCAATCTCACACTGATCCAAGGTACAATTATGCTCCTACGTCTCTGATCCCAGCAGGATACTACGCACTTAATTCCCTTAGCTGATCTCACCCACAACCAAGAGTTGCTACGACCCAAAGTCGAAGACTTGATAGACAAATCTGTCTCACACAGAAAAGTCCATAGGATTAAATAAATCTGTCTCCCACTGAAATACCCAATAGTTTTTGTTTCGTCTTTTGATAAATCAAGGTGAACATGAAACAATTGATAAATCAGACTTATATTCCCGAAGAACAGCCTAGTATTATCAATCACCTCACAATAATCTTAAGCTACGCGTCGAAAAAAGATATCGTGGAATCACAAACGATGAGAAGAAGATGTTTGTGATTACTTTTATATCTTGCCTATCGGAGATATAAATCTCAAGCCAATCATTACGATTGTAATCAAAACGATAGAAGATGCAACATCATATTACACAACTACGAGAAAGTAGTATCGGTCTGGATTCACAATCCCAATGAAGTCTTTAAGTCGTTAACCTGGTTTACAGGAAGAAACCTAAGGTTAAAGGAGAATAAACTCTAGCTAATACAACTAGTATCACACAGGAGGTGCGGGGATTAGGTTTCCCAGTTGCTAGAGTTCTCCCTTATATAGTTTTTCAAATCTAGGTTTGCAATCAATGTTAGCTTGGTAACAAAGAATTCAATATTCACCGTTAGATGAAAACCTGATTAGATTCAAGCTAATATCTTTCAACCGTTGGATCGAAAACTTAGATTGTTACACACAAATGAAATGCACGATTTTAGGTTTGTGTAACTGTACCCAAACATGTACATTTGTTGGTTCAACAATAGTTAACCAAATGGTTATCCGTATGAGCACTTTCATATCAACCATATTCTTCTTCACCATAACTAGTTCAAACGACTCAAATGAACTAATTAAAGAGTTGTTCAATTGCAAGGAAATATTACGTAATTACACAAGACACAACCGAAGTAAAAACGATTTGATTCACTCGAATCGGTTCATGAACTTTATAGCCACGGTTTGCATTTAGCATTCCTTAGTTAATATAAATAAGTTCACAAACAATCGTCTTTAGATATAACCAGCTTAAGTTCGCAGACTTAGTTCACGGACTTAAGTTCCCGGAAGGAGTTCTCAAACTCCAGCAGATAATCTCGGGTCGAGAACTTGCGCCAGTTCGCGGACTGTGTTCGCAGACTGAGTTCGTGGACTGAGTTCAGGGCTCCTGTTCCGGTTCTCTTGATCAACAAAGTTCGCAAACTTCGGTTCAAGGAAAAAGGACTTATACATATATGTGTTTCCACACAATGCTTATATCCAACATTGGTTATATAATCTAAACTCTCATTTCAATCATTGAAACATTCTTAGAGGACGTTATATAGTTGTTATTCACAAACCATTTTTCGTCAAAGCAATTTTCAAAGTGATTGAAAATATCATGACTTTCGTCACTAGGTAAGATGAACTTGGCCAAAGAAAGCTTACCAACACATATTTCGAGAAATAGATAGGTGAGATAAACTCGGCTCGAAATAGCAAATGTGTATAATCAAAGTCTATATAGCAAAATGACTTTTGTCTCAAGATAGGAGATAGAGTAGATAGACTTTTGATTGATAGATAAGTTCAAGTCTCCACATACCTTTTAGTCGATGAAGTTCCACCAGTTCCTTGAGTAGTCCTTCGTCTTGTATGATGATTGTCATGGAGTTCTTGAGCTCAACTACAGTTTCTATCCTAATCCGAGACTTAGATATAGTAGACTAGAAATCAAGACTTATAGTTTTGATTACTAACATTGACAAACATGCTTGAAATAGCAACGCATGCGAGTTCGACCGAGCAATGCTCTAACAATCTCCCCTTTTGTCAATTTTAGCAACAAAACTATCAATACATATGGAATACCAAAAATAAATAAATTAACTTTTCTAACTCCTATTCCACATGCCTAATCTTCAACATTACTCGAAATCTTCGTCACTTCCAAGTACTCCAATGATCCCAAAGGTTGTAAGTTCAGCATCATCGTTGTTAAAAATCCGTAGCTATAAAAACGAGAAGACAAGAGTTCTCAATCATTGTTATACAGTGTCATAGTATCATTATATAGTATCAAAGTTCAATTGTATCACAACTTCGACAACAATACTATGGTGATATGTATCACTCCCCCTTAGTCAATACTCCATCTCACATGGAAACCACTCCCCCTTACATAATGATCCGAAAACCATATGTATTTATAGTGTGAAATTACATATTAATTCTCCCCCTTTTTGTCAATAAAATTGGCAAAGGTACGAAAACGGGATCCTAATAAAATTTCCAAAAGAGACATTTCATGACCAAAAGAAAGCATATATCAACTTGTTTAGATGCAATCATAAAGCCGAAGCTAAATGCATTTATCAAGGAGTTTATAAAGATACAAGATAACTACTATAATATTCCACAACCGCACTCCCCACAAAGATTTGGCAATTAAGCACAAGTTCAATTAAGAACTCTCCCCCATAATATGTCATTCCCGAAAGAACAACAAGAGCGACCTTAATTTCAAGAGAAAATAAGGATTTCTTTGAACATAAAAAATAACATACAAGTATGAATTTGAATCCAAAATACTCAATTAAATTAACCAGAAGAGAACCCATGATTAATTTAATCGGAAATGCTCGACATAAGTGAACTTATGGAGACTCAAAAATACTCAATTAGATTAATCACAAGAGAACCCATAATTAATCTAATCGGAATACACAACCAAATTAACCACAAAAAGTAATCAATTTAATTGGTCATGCTCGACATAAGAAAACTTATGGAGCAACAACTAAATAACCAAACGAGGATGATTAATTTAGTTGAACATGCTCGACATAAAATATCTCACGGAGCAACAACTAAGAATAACTCAGTCGATTGTGCTCAACATAAGACACTTTATGGAACAACACAGTATATGCACAAAAATTATAGACCAAAGGTCGACCAAATATTGTGGAATAATCAAGGATTCATTCTATTTTCCATCACCATTTACACAATGATATACAATAGACATAATCCTTGCAAACAAAAGATTTTAACCAATCTTCCATCAAAAATTGACATAATAGGCTTAACTTTTATATTTGTCAAAAGTTCATTCCTTCTTTTATCAACACATGCATATCGACATATAAATGACTTAATTTTTGACAAGGTATGGGATAAACACAGTTCACGGGCGCAAACATTCATATCCCATAACAAATTGCAATATATAAAACCATAAATATTAATACTGCAAAAATCATCTTCCAAACAATTTTAGAATTTAAACCAATAAATCTAAAAACATGAAGATGAAAACGTTGGACATAGCTATGTGTACTCACAATAATGGCTATTCCAAACTCTAGTTATTCTTCTAATCAAAACAAGAAAAATAGAAGATTTATTAGACATTAAGACCTTTGAAGAATTCTTTATCGTCCCCGAACTCCTTGTCGTCAACAGCCATTGGGACATAAGGTTCATGAAGATAGGATTTAATATCAATAAACCTTCTTCACTGATATCGTACCAGGGCCTTCTGAATCTCATGAGTCTTAAACACAAAAGCCTTTATTTGATGAATCTCCTTTTGCATCTCCTTCAACACTTCAAGAACATCAGAAAACTTCTGAGAATTTGAAGGAACGACTCTAGGCTTCCTCACATTCCTTCTTTTTCTTTTCAATGTCAGAGCTAACGGAGATTTCTCTTTTTCCTTCATGATTGATGGCTTGACAATCACATTAACACCCTTTTCATCAGAAGACAAGGTACTTGGAGCATCCATAGGCGTATGGGTTTGTGAGAGGAATTCACAATCTCAACAAGTGGTCTTGAGATAAAAAGAGGTTTCAGGGAAGGAAAAAGGAATGTAGGGTCACACAACCTTTTAACAGGTTCGTGCACGCACAAATCTCCTAGAGAGAGTAGAATTGTCGAGAATAACCCTCCTTTATTGATAGACACAAAACTAAGAGCAAGGGATATGGGGGTTGAGAGTCTCTTTCAAAATGAAAGAGTTGATCAAATTTGATCAAATTAGAATCCACTATGGGTAGAGGGAAACTCCCTTTCACCCGAAACTAAATCACCTTCTCTTTCATCTGAAGGAGTGAGTGAAAGTCTTCCCTATACGGCTAACGATTTTCTGTTTGAAATAAATATTAGAACAACGGCACACTATTAGCCGTTTGGTAAAAATGGAAGTTAATACGTCATATTTTTAGCCGTATGAGAGAAATTCTCATTCAACAGTTTGTTAATCACATGAAAAGCAGGGAATAAGGTTTGTAACTATACACGTAAGCCTATTTTAATATAACACGTGTAATAATCTGATATAGCTGGTCCCATTTCCTAACCCCTAATTTATATCATATCCATTCGTTTCATACTAACACACAACATACATATATTTGAGTTAACACTGTAGTATATTTTTTGAAAATTTCCTTTTGAAAACGGCATATTTTATGCGGTATAGTGTGTCTATCCCCTCTATCCCATGGTCATATTTTCACTCAATCAGCTAGTCTCTCGCCCGTTTTGGAAGGGATAGAGTGTTAAAACACACTATCCCATAGCCCTTGCTCTAAGAAAAGAAGAAAAAAAAACTTTTCTTAAAGCCTGAGAGGTGCACAATCTTGTCTCTTTTGATCAAGCACATGAGACAGGATTTACCAATCAACACAATCAAGTTGTGTTGCGGTGAACAACAATTTGTCCACCATTTTCCTCTTGAGAGGAATCCACAAACCTCTGTCTATCAAAGTGATTTGACCATACTTTCTTCTTTGATGGTCTTGATTTATCCTTGGAAACTAACTTCTTAGACGAAGATAAAATCCTACATACCTCAGCGGTCTTCTGAGCAAGTTTAAGCTTATTTGCCAATTGATTTGATCTTCGTTGAAGTTTGTTGACGTGCCTCAATTGGTGTTTGTACTTGTAACACCTTGAAAGTTCATGACCCTTTAGAGAACAGTACGAGCACGTCAATCTAGGATAAAAATCAGGCTTCTGAGATGTGCAAGCAGCTAGACACATGGTTGTAGATGGGGGAAAACAATTTGCTGGTTTTTACGGAATTGAGGAAACGTCCGTGTGGAGACTCCTTGAACCGAGCGAAATGTTGAACCTCACACAGATGCACTGCAAGAAGGGAGTGCTTTAAGTTCGAGAGATCAATCATTAGGACTCCGGCCTAAACCAAAAACAATGGTCATTCCAGAGTCAATTCGGTCACAATAGAGGATGGGTTGATTTGTAGGAGGGAAGCTGAGAAATGTGCGGGATCAATGGTGATATGAGATTGTAGGTGTGTTGTGAATTCAGTGTAGGAAAGTTATGAATGATTGAAGTTTACTCAATTGAAAGTGATTGCTCAGACGATGAGTTCGTGTAGACGAAAGATTGTCTGTATGAACTTGCCGAGAAATTCCTTGTCCTTTCAATCAGGATTCAGAGGTCTTTTATATTGCTAAATTGTAAACACCATGATCCCATGAAGTATGACAGTTGTTGGAGTCAGAGAGTGGGGAAGTGGGAAATCATGTCAAAACCAGTTGCTCATCGTGCGAAGACTTGGTTAACTTTCCACCCACTACTTTGCTGACTCTTCCAACACACGTGACGTAGACCGCCAGGCCAAAACCCTAGTTAATATCCCCCCATGTGACACGACTGATGTCTCGTGATTGTGGAGTTAGTTGCTGACTTTATGGGACGATGAGTTCTTGTATTGCTGAGTTGAACATAACTTGCAAATGTTCTGAGACTCATGGATTGAATCATGCCCGCTGAGACAAAATAAACATTGATAACCTGAGCAAACCGTGTTGCTGAATTATTGAATATTGATAGTTGAACCAATATTCTTTAATCTGAGCAAATATTGCCGATTTGAGCAAATATTGCTAGTCTGAGCAAATATTGCTCGTTTGATGAATTGTTGGTAGCAGGTCCAAATAAAATATTAATTTAAGATACTGACTGTCGGGCCGAGTTTTATAAATAAAAGTGTTGATCATGGGATCAACATAAAATTATCAGTATTTGAATCTGCTCAGAATTATGTTTTGCAAAACTCCGGATTCAAAACCCTAATTTTAATGAATTGATGATTTATTGAAAATCAACCGCAGAGCGAAGCAAGGACCAGCTACATGGGATGATGAATCCACCATGTAACACCCAGATGATCGAATGAGAAAAATACCAAAGTCTCTTGAGGACCAGTTTGTGAAAGAATGATTAAATACTGATTTAATCATTTGTTAAAATAATGCTCGTGTGAGCGACAGGTAGTAAAACCTAGCCATGAAAAGATGAGGGACCGACCAAGAGGTCATGAGACTGGCCCTTGGTGGTCGTGGGACCAGTTGATGGTCATTTAAACGAACCCTCAATTGTTTGAAAAGAGTTTGGACCTAATACAATTGAGCAAATTAGGTCAAAATAATTAAAACATGTGGGATCGGCCATTTGCAAGCCTTAGTGCTACCCTTGGTCGGTCAAGGGGATATGATCGTGTCACCACGACGTTCGTGTCTCAGTCCTGAGAGTTTTGATATTTTCCGGTGTGCGTTTGAGCAACATTTTGAGAAAATATGCAGAATCCGGGGTTTTGCTGAAACTAGGAAAAATTCATGAGATGATGAAAAATAGTTAATAAAATAGGGGATTGCAAAGTGTGGGACCGGCCATGGAACGAACGGCCAGCTGGCAAGCTCGGTCCCTCGGCACTTTTCCCAATTTTATGTAATTTTCTGTATTTTTTTCTCTGCTTCGAGGGAAATTCTATAAAAACTGAAGAATTTCATGAGATTAAGAAATTTCCATGAGATTAGAAAATAAAATAATAATAAAATAGGGAATGATAGAGTGTGGGACTGGAAATGGCCAGGGCATGGACAGCCGTCCAACGGGCACGGTCCAGGGAACTCTTCCCAATTTTATGTAATTTTCATGATTTTATGGAATTTTCATAAAATCAAGAGTTTTGTCGAAACCAAGGTATTTTGTTGAAGTCAGGGAGTTTTCATGGAATGAAGAAAACAAAAAAAATAATAATAATAAAATAAGGGGTGTGTGGGACCGGCTAGGGCATGACCGTCCGGCTAGGGTCTGGTCCCACGGTTTTTCTAATTTTATAATATATTTTCATGGGTTTAGGGAAAAATCATGAAATCAGGGAATTTTCATAGGATGAGGGAAATAATAAAATAGTAAGGAACCGTGAGGTGTGGGACCGGCCACTTCCAGGGCATGGCCGGCCGGCTAGTGGGTTTGGTCCCGCGACACCTTTTCCTAATTTTATTATTTCCTTGATGTGTGGAAACACCATGGGACTGGGAGTTTCCTTGTAAATAGGTAAGAGTTAAGAATTACCATTTTTGTATATGGATTTACTGGCATGTCGATAATTTTGTGCTCTTGGTTCCAGAAAATGGCAACTTCCAGCAGCAGCAATTATGATTATAGCTATTCCTCCAGCTCTTCTGACGAGGATTCCAAAGCTTCTGCAGCCAAATCGAAAGCTAAGACAACTCATGATGAGGGGGCAAAGCCTAGCATACCCCTGAACAACCGGAGAGTCACTTATGCTGAGCTTATGAAGCGAAAAGCCGAGACTGATGAAGCAGAGGATCGTAAGCGTAGGAAGGATCGAATCCGGCGCAAAATACTAGCGGCAGAGGAGAGACACCGATTCGTCGATGGGGTAACTTCTGACTATGATGTTGACGCTTCCGAAGAGGAAACCACGTGGGTGTTACCAGAGCGCAAGATCAAGCCTGACCGCGTAACAGGGATCTCCAAAAGACGACTATGAAACGAGTTGAAGCTGAAGCAGAAGAAGACTCGGACTCGGACGATCCTTATACCCATCCAGACTTCATCAATGGTCCTGATAGTGATTCCGACGAAGAGGAGGATTCCGATAAGGACAGTGATGATGAATCTGACAGCTTGGATGAATCTGACGAGTAGTTTTACTCCCGATCCTTTTTAAACATTTGAATGTTTTCTTAGCCTTCGTAGTAGACATCTTGTTTGAACAACTTCACCTAAGTATTAAGATTTTCCTTTTGAATGAGAAATCATTTTATTAATGTTGGTCTTCTCGATTGAATCAAATAAAATGAGCCAATCCTCATACGTCGAACCCATTGTGATCTCCCTTTACTTGCTTTACAGTTTCCATCTGTGAAAACATCCGGACACGTCGCAAAAGATATATAACACGCAAGGACGTGTGGACTTATGACCATGTCTAGCTTTGGTCAGTCCCCAGTGCATTATTTTCCTCCGCATCTTTAGTATTGATCTTGTTTGGGGCTTAGGGTTTCAGTAAAACTCGTAACCGAATTGACTATCTACAAAAGATAAGTACCAGCCGTGCCTTGTATATATCTCCAAGATTTAGGGTTTAACACTTACGCAAATATTTCTTCCATTCCTGAGTTAGTTTCATCGCAGAAGAAATTTTGATTGCCATACCTTTCATCATTATGTCTAGCGGTAGTACTTCTTCTCGAAACGAACTTCAATCGAAGCAAGAAATAGAAGCGTCTATCTCGGTAAGTTGTATATCTTCTTCGTCTCTGTTTGATCAAGGTTATTGATCATAGAAAAATGATCTGTTGCAGGATAATCAGAAGAATCCTTCTTCTCAAAATTCGAGGCCCAAGCGGACTGTTAGAGCCCCTGCCCGGTATAGGTCGGCTCATGCTGAGGTTGGATCATCTGTAAGCCATCTTATAACTCTTGAAGCTTTACCATGCTCAATTTTGATAAAATTAAACACTTCTTCATTTCGTCGCAAGCGGATGTTCGTGTCGTTGTTGATGATAGAAGGAGAAGGAATGGAAAGTCCGTGACCGTGGTTGAGGTTGAAGATAGCAGCAACCGGGTCTGTGAAGACTCTGCAGAATCCGTGGAGGCTGGAGACATGGATCATGCTCGTGAATATCCAACAGCTGGACTCTTGTTTGAAGCTCCTTTGATCAATACTTTCCCGGACAATGAGGTGGTCGGTGGATTCGTCATTCCCAAGTGTCACACGCCTCTTTACACCAAAATCTGGAAAAGATATGGGCATATTTCTACGACCGAAGTGTGTAAAGGTTTTCTACCAACCCTGTTGACTACAGTTGCAGAGTTGTTACCGATCATTGAGGAGATGGACCAGATGCGCCTGCGAGATGTCAAGAATCAGGAACTGCACAGGTGGGATGAGATGATTTCGAACTGTGAGACATTGCGGTTCAATGTAGGCTGGGTTCGTCATCGGCTCGAGATGATCAAGATTCATAAGGCGGCGGAGGCTGCTGATGCAATTTTTGTGACCACTGCTTTACTGGAGGAGGAGAAGATGCTCGCTTTAGAGTCGGCAAGGGTCGAGAAGGCGGTCCAGGATTTGAAGACGAAAACCAAAAATTTCCAGAAGAAACTTGACAGGGTTTTTATAGAGATTATCTATTGCTGGACGGTTTGCTCTGAGTGAGCATTCGGGAGAGTTGATGTGTAGGTTTTTTGATGAGGAAGGATAATATAACAGAGTAATTTTGTTCAATTGATGGATGTTTGATGAACAAATAAGCATCTTGCATGCTTTTTTTTTGATGGAAATAAATTACATTTGATATGTGTTTGAATAATAGTAAAAGATTAATTATTTGCTGTTGATCAAGCATAATAGGCCTTGAGCCATTTGTCGTTGATAATATTTCCTTCATTTCCTCCATTGACTGCTAAGATTTTGTAGTATCCACTAGACACAGCTTTGGTGATAACATACGACCCTTCCCATTTCAGAGAGAACTTAGGAGCAGACATGTCTTGTTGAATATATTTTGCTGTCTTTAATACCAAATATCCTACTTGGAAAGTTCGGGGCCTTACCATTTTGTTGTAAGCTCTAGATATTCTCTGTTTCTAAGCCCCCACATACTTTTAGCTCTCCTCGATTCGAGCATGTCCATTTCATCAACTCTTGATTTGGACACTTCAGCTTCATCTCATCGTATTCCACTAGCCGCTGCAATCCTTGCTGAAGGAATTTTTATCTCAGCTGGGATTATAACATCAGCTCCATAGACGAGCGAGTACGGTGATGTTCCAATCGAGGTCCTTGGTGCAGTCCTGTAAGCCCACAAAGCCATGGGTAATTGCTCATGCCACGATCGTGGGTTGTCATGAATCGTTCGACTGATAATTCGGATCAAAGTCTTTTTGGTACTCTCTGCTTGACCATTTACTTGGGGATAGTATGGTGTGGAGAAAATCTGTTTGATCCCGTACTCCTTGAGCAATTTCTCCACATCCTTGTTGGCGAAAGGAGTCCCGTTATCCGTGATGATATGTTTGGGAACGCCGAATTTACATATAATGTGTTCTTTGACGAAGGCTGCAATAGTTACTCCCGTAGTACCTCTGAGCGGGATTGCTTCGACCCACTTAGTGAAATACTCAGTAGTTGTGATGATGTAATCATGCGTGGATCTGACATTGATGACACTTCTGAACGTACGCAGCTGCATCATCTTCCATAGTCAGCCAGTAATACTTCTCGTGAATTTGAAGAAACAATTTCTTTTTCCCCTGGTGTTATCCTTCATGGGTTTCTTTCAGGGCTGTCATAATTTCATCTCCGGCCAGGCATCTCAACAAGTCTCCTCTAAAGCTTTTGCGGTACAGGATCCCGTCAAGAAAGACAGATCTTTTAGCTTTCTGAGTGAGTTTGATTGCATTTTTCTTTTCTGATGGTGATTTGTTGTCTCGAAGGTATTCTATGTAAGGCTGCCTCCAGTCTCCGGTGTGATGAAGTGTCAGGGCCTCTAAATGATGAGGAGGCGTCCGACAATTAGGACAAGATCCCTGCAAAGTTCTTGACTGTGCTTCCATGGAGGGCCAGTAATTGATAGACACATTTTTGTGTCTAATTTGTCCTCAATGTCTCTATTGTTGGAACTCTATTTTTGTACTAATATTGTGTTTTTATGTATTTTTAGGAAATAAACATTTTTGGAAAATTCGGCTCGAAAAGTTGATTTTGTCACCCGGAGGACAAGTGTTATTCGGACTCTCGCTTTTGGATAAGGGGTAACCTAATTACTAAGGGGCACCCCCAGGTCACCCCAAGGCAGCTGCTATTCACACCCCAGTTCTGGTTAGAGGGAGGACATCTTCTTCCCAAATTCAAAAACCAAAAATTGGCGGGAAAAAAATATATATCAACTGGCAGATGTTTGTTGGAATTTTTGAACGTGTTATAGGGCGATTCAATGGCTGATTTTTGGTAGGAAGTTGTGTTATGTCCTATCAAACACGTTTTGGGCTTTTGGTTCGATCAAATTTGGCCATAATTAGCTGGACAATTCACGGAAGCAAAACAGGGAAACACGGGTTAGACACGGGATTGGAGAAGATTTGAGCGTGTTATTCTCATGCATGAGGGCTCTAGCAACGTTGTGGGTCGTGTTTGAACACTTCTAGAGTGACCAGGATGTAAATCTATGCGTACCAGAGCAAGAATGGAAAGAAAATATTCCCAAGAATATTTTTCTTTACTGCCGAGTTAAAGAGAATTATATGGAGTGAATGAGCGAGATTCGATGGGTGTGTTGGCTATAAATATGTTGCTATGGTTGTCTATAAGGGATGTCGAGAGTTGGGAGAAGAGAGGAGAGCCAAAGAAGCAGAAATCAAGAGTTGATCAAACTCTGTTTCTGCTGCTGCTGATGATGAAGAACACCAAGAACGCGAAGAACAGACTCGCAGCAGCAGTCATTTATCAACAGTGAAAGAGACTCAGAGGCGTGGGTCGTAGGTGTTGGTCTTAGAGATTCAGTAACAATAGCACCTCTTCTTGTCGTTTATTTTGGACGCCTTTTTTGGGTCGCAGAATCCTGTTTAATACTATTTACTTATCTTTCTCTTCATTGTAAAACACTTTTGAGCATCAATGAAATTCTTTGAGAGGTTTTCCAACATGATGAGCTAAACCCATCACAGGGACGACGGAGGAGGCCGTGTTTCATCCATGTGGTAATTTAAATTAATTCTTTATTTACTTTTTGCACCAATTTTAATTGAAATAAGATTTTAAATTAATTACTTATGATTTCATTTGATGGAGTATGCTTAGTCCTAGGGATTTTTGATATGCCATGCTTAAGAAATACAAGTAATATTTTATAAAATCTATCTTGGCAATAAACTAGAGTTAATATTTGTTTTGTTTTGAACTATAATCGCCTAGAATTAAATTCTGAACCACTTGAAAATGAAAAATGGACGAATCTTTAGTCCCAGTAACTCTCTACCAATTTGTCAATATTTGTATATATATTTTTAAATCTAAAAATCCTTCACCTTCACAAGTCTTAGAGTTCGAACCTTCATTACTACAACCCACATTAAATCTTTAATCAGTAATACCCGAGTCTTTGAAGTCTTCTATAAAGTGTTATCACCAGCGTCTGTCCACATACTTCTTGATGCACACTTTTGAGCTTTTCCTTCGCTTCTTCATCGCCAAGGCACCGTGATAGAGAGGCATCAGGGTTGCGAGGGTACAAGTCCCCGTGGAGCAAGAAGAAGTTCTTTAGATCTTTAATGCTGACTGCTCCTTCTGTAACGAAACTGCTCAGTTCATGAATAATAGGTGTTCTCCAGTCGTTTGCTTGAGCATCTTCAGTTTGACTAAGCCATGTGGATGATACAGCTCGTCTTTGCACTATGATAGCTTTCTTTGACCCTTCAAATTGCAACTTGGAGGTGAGGGTTTCCAAGCAATCAACATGTCTATTGTTGGTCCGGCCAGTATGGGTGATAGTCGCATCAGCGAAATGAGTTAGGAGTCGCTGTGCCTCAGCCCTGAATGGAGCAAGCGTTATCTCCTTGAGAGAGTATATCCCATTCATTTGATTGACCAGCAGTTTTGAATCTCCTCTGATCTCCAGATGCATCGCTCCTTCCTGTTTAGCTAAGGATAATCCTAGCAAGAAGGCTTTATATTCTGCTGAATTATTTGTACAGTGGAAGTCCAGCTTAAATGAATGTGAGAATACTTCACCAGATGGAGAGACCAAGACTATGCCCACTCCCCCAATATCGTTGCTAGGAGTAGCAGATCCATCAAAGTACAACAACCATGCTTCTTCCTTGACGACTGAAATTTCTGGAAATTCACCTGGTACATCGTCCTGTAATGTCGTGGAATCTTCTATTGGAAAGGCAGCCAGTAAATCTGCTACCACTTGACTTTTGATCTTTTTGGGAGAAACGCACACTATGTCGAACTCTGACATCTGAAGCATCCATTTTGCAGGTCTTCCTATCAAAGCAGGTTTTGAGAGTAAAAACTTTATGGGATCATCCTTGGAGACAAGCACGACTCTGTTGGACAGCAAATAATGTCTGAACCTCGGCATTGCCTGAGCTAATGCCAGGCATGCTCTTACAGCTTTCTGGTATCTGAGTTGAGCATCCTTCATGGTTCGGCTATAATAGTAGATCGGATGTTCAACGCCTTCTTCATCTTCCTGAGCTAGCAGTGCTCCGATAGCAACATCACTGGAAGCTGTGTATAATATCAATGGTCGCCCTTGTACTGGATATCTCATGAACGCGGGTGATAAAAGTATCTGTTATAGCTTCTGGAACGCCTTCTGTTGAACAGTTGTCCAGATGAAACTTGCTCCCTTCTTCAGCAGAAGAGTGAACGAAGCAATAAGTTGAGCCAATCCCGGTATGAAGCGTCTGATGTAATTTACCTTGCCCATGAAAATCTGTAGTTCCTTCACGTTGCGTGGATGAGGCATGGTAGTAATGGATTTTGCTTTGTCTGGATCAACTTTGATCCCTTCGGCAATGACCAGGAATCCTAGAAACTTCCCAGAAGAAACTCTAAAAGCGCATTTCAGGGGATTCATCTTCAACTTGTATTCTCTGCATCTTTCAAAAACTTGCCTCAGAACTTCTAGATACGATGCTCGAGCTTTCGATTTCACCACAACGTCGTCGACATAGTCTTCTACTTGCTTATGCATCATATCATGAAATATTGTTGTCATGGCTCGTTGGTAGGTAGCACCTGCATTCTTCAATCCAAAGGGCTCACAGTATAGTGAAAATTCCCAATGTGAGTGCGAAACGTGGTCTTAGCAGCATCATGTTCGAACGTCTTGATCTGGTTGTATCCACTATAACCATCCATGAATGAGAACATACCGTGGCCGTTGGTTGCATCGACAAGTATATCAATGTTGGGTAAAGAAAAATCATCCTTTGGACAACATTTATTCAGGTTCCTGAAATCTACACAGCATCTGATTTGACCATTCTTCTTCTTAACTGGGACAACGTTAGCCAGCCATGTTGGATGTTGAATAGGCTTGATAAATCCCGCTACTAGAAATTTCTGAATTTCGACTTTGATTTGTTCCTCGACCTCATGCCTGAACTGTCTAGGTGATTTTTTGACAGCCTTGGAGCCGGGAGTGATATTCAGACGGTGAGTGACCAGTTTGTTGTCCAAGCCAGGCATTTCTTCGTATGTCCAAGCAAAGATATCCCGATACTCTTTCAGCAAATTTACCAGGCCTGTTCGTTCCTTCAGTGATAGTGCAGAACTGATTAAAATTGGTCTCAGATCTTCTTCTGTACCGATATTAACCGTTTCAAGATCATCAGTAGTAGAATTCGTCCCATCTTGCAACTGTTGCGGAGCATCTTGAACCCCATCATCAGGTGATTGCTCAATCTGACATGATTCATTATTGCGGGGAGACTCTTGATCAATTTCCCCTATTAATTGTTAATCTTTGCGCCGCCGATAAATGACCCTCCCTTCTGTATCATGGGTAGTCATAAAATTGGATCCTGGGGTCGTGACCTGGTCCTTACGACGATTAACCGGTGTAGCAGGTGATTTGACTGGTTCTGATCCTAAGGATAGTGATGACGCGTCGGCAGCTTCTTCAATAGTCTTCCAACTTGGAAGTGGAGTGTTGTAGATCTTGTTAGGAGGTTCAGGAATGCTCCTCTGGGATTCAATGAATTCAACATCGTAGGCCAGCGCGTAAGAAGATGATGAAGCGTCTATGCGAACGATCTTGTTGTAGAGTAAAGCCTTCATACATTGATGGTAGGTGGATGGGACCACCTTGTTGTCATGGAGCCACGGTCGCCCGAGTATCATGTTATAGTCAGGTTCTTGCTCGATCACATGAAACTTCACTTTTGATTGAATAGGCCCTACCCTCAAATCTATATACACATATCCATATGTGTGGCTTTGGCTTCCTTCAAATCCTGTCATCATAATGGGATGACGAATAATTTAACCTTGCGGGAATCTAGCCATCCTGAGAGTTTTCATAGTGACGATGTTTGTGGAAACGCCTGTATTAATGAGATCCATCCTAAATTCGGAGCCCTTGATGAAACCAGTCACGTACAAAGCTCGATTATGTCCTTCATCTGCCATGCGATCTTCTTCTCCAAAAGTGATGTTGTCAATTGAATATTCAGACGCCAGGGATATTTCTTCGACTGTTGGGGTTGGTGAAATTATTTGCATGTCAGATGATATCTGGATGAGCATAGCAAACGTGTCTGTACGCTGCTCCCTGAAAAGTGTAAAAGTTCACACAAGTTTTCGATCAATTGTGCAACTTCCTGATCCACCTTCTTCTCATAAGTAGTGAAACTATTAGTTTGAGGGTTGGGTTACGAATCAGTCCCCAGTGTTGGGATTCCTGAAGCGGAGACGCCGCCTAACTCAGATGTCAGTTTGATGAGAAAATCGAGTATCTGGTTCATCGTACTTTTCATCAGATCCATGTTCCTGGCGTGAATCTCCAGGATCTGAGCCAACTCTGTCAGAGTCGGGGTTCCTCCGCCTTCCATGCCGTCAGATGTAACATTAGAAAGAGGAACATTGCCATTTGAAAGATTCTGGATCGGGTTTGGATCAGTTGAATTAGTCCTAAGACCAACCATCTTGTGAAAGCTTGAAATTTGCAACCGAGAGATTAATCTTCCAATGTGGTCGCCAATATGTAGATGGGGAAAAACGATTTGCTGGTTTTTACGGAATTGAGAAGACGTCCGTGTGGAAACTCCTTGAACCGAGCGAAATGTTGAACCTCACACAGATGCACTGCAAGAAGGGAGTTCTTTAAGTTCGAGAGATCAATCTGTAGGACTCCGGCCTAAACCAAGAACAATGGTCGTTCCAGAGTCAATTCGGTCACAATAGAGGATGGGTTGATCTGTAGGAGGGAATCTAAGAAATGTGCGGATCAATGGTGATTTGAGATTGTAGGTGCGTTGCAGCGTAGGAAAGTTCTGAATGATTGGAGTTTACTCAATTGAAAGTGATTGCTCAGACAATGAGTTCGTGTAGACGAAAGATTGTCTGTATGAACTTGCTGAGAAATTCCTTGTCCTTTCAATCAGGATTCAGAGGTCTTTTATATTGCTAAATTGAAAACACCATGATCCCATGAAGTGTGACAGTTGTTGGAGTCAGAGAGTGGGTAAGTGGGAAATCATGTCAAAACCAGTTGCTCATCGTGCGGAGACTTGGTTAATTTTCCACCCACTACTTTGCCGACTCTTCCAACTGATTGCACGACTTGCTCACATTATCGTCGTGTATTTAGACACACGTTCCGTTGACCGCCAGACCAAAACCATAGTTAATATCCCCCCATGTGACACGACTGATGTCTCGTGATTGTCGAGTTAGTTGCTGACTTTATGGGACGATGAGTCATTGTATTGCTGAGTTGAACATAACTTGCAAATGTTAAGAGACTCATGGATTGAATCATGCCTGCTGAGACAAAATAAAAATCAATAACCTGAGAAAACTGTGTTGCTGAATTATTGAATATTGATAGTTGAACCAATATTCTTTAATCTGAGCAAATATTTCCGATTTGAGTAAATATTGCTAGTCTGAGCAAATATTGCTCGTTTGATGAATTGTTGGTAGCATGTCCAAATAAAATATTAATTTAAGATACTGACTGTCGGGCCGAGTATAATAAATAAAAGTGTTGATCATGGGATCAACATAAAATTATCAGTATTTGAATCTGCTCAGAATTATGTTTTGCAGAACTCCGGATTCAAAACCCTAATTTTAATGAATTGATGATTTATTGAAAATCAACCGCAGAACGAAGCAAGGACCAACTACATGGGATGATGAATCCACCATGTAACACCCATATGCTCGAATGAGCAAAATACCAAAGTCTCTTTAGGACCAGTTGGTGAAAGAATGATTAAATGTTGGTTTAATCATTTGTTAAAATAATGCTCGTGTGAGCGACAGGTAGTAAAACCTAGCCATGAAAAGATGAGGGACCGACCAAGAGGTCATGAGACTGGCCCTTGGTGGTCGTGGGACCAGTTGATGGTCATTTGAACGAACCCTCAATTGTCTGAAAAGAGTTTGGACCTAATACGGGAAATTGAGCAAGTTAGGTCAAAATAATTAAAACATGTGGGATCGGCCAATTGCAAGCCCTAGGTCCACCCTTGTCCGGTCAAAGGGATATGCCCGTGTCACCACAGCGTTCTTGTCTCAGTCCTGAGAGTTTTGATATTTTCCGGTGTGCGTTTGAGCAACATTTTGAGAAAATATGCAGAATCCGGGGTTTTGCTGAAACTAGGAAAAATTTATGAGATGATGAAAAATAGTTAATAAAATAGGGGATTGCAAAGTGTGGGACCGGCCATGGCATGACCGGCCAGCTAGCAAGCTCGGTCCCGCAGCACTTTTCCCAATTTTATGTAATTTTCTGTATTTTTTTCCTCTGCTTCGAGGGAAATTCTATAAAAACTGAAGAATTTCATGAAATTAAGGAATTTCCATGAGATTAAAAAATAAAATAATAATAAAATAGGGAATGATGGAGTGTGGGACCGGAAATGGCCAGGGCATGGCCGATCGGCCAACGGGCACGGTCCCAAGGCACTCTTCCCAATTTTATGTAATTTTCATGATTTTAGGGAATTTTCATAAAATCAAGAGTTTTGTCGAAACCAAGATATTTTGTTGAAATCAGGGAGTTTTCATGGAATGAAGAAAACAAAATAAATAATAATAATAAAATAAGGGGCGTGTGGGACCGGCTAGGGCATGACCGGCCGGCTAGGGTCCGGCCCCACGGTTTTCCTAATTTTATAATTTATTTTCATGGGTTTAGGGAAAAATCATGAAATTAGGGAATTTTCATAGGATGAGGGAAATAATAAAATAATAAGGAACTGTGAGGTGTGGGACCGGCCACGGCCAGTGCACGGCCGGTCGGTAGTGGGTTTGGTCCCGCGACACCTTTTCCTAATTTTATTATTTTCTTGATGTGTGGAAACATCATGGGACTGGGAGTTTCCTTGAAACGAAGGAGATTTGCTCAAATGAGAGAATTTTCATGAGATCAGGGAAAAATAATAAAATATGATAAAATATAAAATTGGGTGTGGGACTGGTCACGGCTTGTGCATTATTGCTAAGTACACTTGCACCATTTTAGTCAGGGCTTAGTCGATGCTCAGATACCTGTACGTTGAATATTTATTACCAACCCATGGAACTCTGCTGGGAAGAACCATAAAATTGAAGTAACGAAATATTCAAAGAATCGTAGAATATAGCTGCATATTCAGTTACGATCAAAGATAATTAATTGATGGCTCTATACTAGTAGGCATGCTGTCTAGGAGCATTAATTATCTGAGAGTTGAGCAATATGAACTTGCTGGAGTGTCATACTTCTCCTATATAGTCAGGAAAAACCTGGTTGCATCCTGAAGACGTTGTTGCTCTATACTAGCAGGCATGATGTCTAGGAGCCGCCCAATCTTTCGATTCTATACAGAAATAATTACTGAAATTGCTCAGTATTCATGAAATATATCGTGGCCTCAGCTGGGAGACTACACATCTACATATACTCTGAGAAACAGCCTTCTCAGTCAGAGATTTATGGCATGAGATTTCATGCTTTAATGAGAGACATGAGTCTCAATACTCATCCGATTTCCGGATCCGGAGTATGTATAGAGTTTCCCTTGTCGAAAATCCACCATCTACAATGGTGGAACCTGAAACATTACATATAGAGTTTCCAAAGAATATGTCAATTTTTTCTTCCAGATTAGTTGGGTTTTCTTCTGAAAGAATATCAAGATTGATGTATGTATTGCTACAATTATCAAAATCAATATTTTCACCAAGAAGTACAACACTTGATTTTTCGTCTTCATTAGAATCATAGTTGTCAGACATTTCATCAAGAGTTGCAGCAAGACCTTTGTTCCCAGTGTATTTTCTACGATTTGGGCACTCGTTTGCAAAATGACCAAATCCTTTACACTTAAATCACTGAGGCATATCCTCGTCATCAGTTTCATCAATATCCCTATTTTTAGAAGGAACATGATTATGAGGTTTGACTGATACTGTAGGCTTATCTCTGGAGAACCGTTTACTTCTCTTCAACAGAAGATCCCTAAACTGTCTAGTGATCAAGACCGATTTGTCAAGATCCTCATCTGATGAATCAGTCTCAGAATGATCGTCTTCAGAGATATATACTTTTTTTACTTTTATCAAGTAATTTTGTGTCCTTTAGTGCTTTGAACGCAACATCCTTAGATTTTGATGAATGCTCATGATCAAAGATCTTAAGCTTACCAACCAGCACATTTCTGGAGAGATTATCTAGGTTATTTCCCTCAACGATGGCATGCTTCTTAGAATCGTATCTAGATGGCAGCGATCTGAGAATTTTCATCACAATGTCCTTTTCAGGAAAAGTCTTACTCAAAGCAAAAGATGCATTAACAATTTCAGACACTTTGTGATTAAACTCATCAAATGTTTCTTCATCTTCCATACAAAGGTTTTCCCAACCGGAATTAAGGTTTTGAAGCCTAGCTTCCTTTTCACTGGTATTACCTTCGAATACGGTTTCTAATATATCCCACGCTTCTTTAGACTTAGTGCAATTTGACACATGGTGATGAAGATTCGGGGTAATGGCATGTATGATGGCATTCAAACCGTCGTAATTTTGCTTTGCAACAAGTATATCGGCAGGGATGTATTCACCGATATCCTTGGGAACGTTTACATTTCCAACTGCCACAACGGGAGCATTATAGCCATTAAAAACATATACCCATGATTGAAAATCACGTGCTTGAAGAAAAGCTCGCATAGCAATTTTCCACCACAAGTAATTAGAGCCATCGAAGACTGGTGGTACGTTGATAGAGATAACACCTCTGTCCATAGAGTCAGATCGCTACAAACACAGACTTATAAGGTCTTGAACGTGTTTTCCTGCTCTGATACCAATTGAAAAAGTGGGGGTAGAATAACCACACCCAATATTTCGCTTAGCAATCTAGATGGACAAACTCCGATATACTTTCAAGAGAATCAACTAGACTCAATCTTAATAAAGTATAACAAAGAGTCATATCTCTCTTTGTCGATTCAATTCTTACTCAAGCAAATAGTAATCTGCGAGTCTAATTGAATACAAGAGAAATCACTTGAACGGTACCAAAGACCAATGTTCAAGTATCAATCAATTTCAATCAACAACCGAAGGTCGGATTTCCAATTGATTGATTCAAACGCACAACCTGTGATATTTCAATTATATAACAAAATATAATGTGGAATAGAAATAACACAGACACCAGAATTTTGTTAACGAGGAAACCGCAAATACAGAAAAACCCCGGGACCTAGTCCAGATTGAACACACACTGTATTAAGACGCTACAGACACTAGCCTACTACAAACTAACTTCGGTTTGGACTGTAGTTGAACCCCAACCAATCTCACATTGATCCAAGGTACAGTTATGCTCCTGCGCCTCTGATCTCAGCAGGATACTACGCACTTGATTCCCTTAGATGATCTCACCCACAACTAAGAGTTTCTACGACTCAAAGTCGAAGACTTTAATAAACAAATCTATATCGCACAGAAAATTCTACAGGAATAGATAAATTTGTCTCCCACAGAAATACCTACAAGTTTTTGTTCTGTCTTTTGATAAATCGAGGTGAACATGAACCAGTTAATAAACCGGACTTATATTCCCGAAGAGCAGCCTAGTATTATCAATCACCTCACAATAATCTTAGTCGACGCGGCGAAAGAAGATATTGTGGAATCACAAACGATGAGACGAAGATGTTTGTGATTAATTTTATATATTGTCTATCGGAGATATAAATCTCAAGCCAATCGTTATGATTGTACTCAAAACGATAGAAGATGCAAGATCAGATCAGACAACTACGAGAAAGTAATATCGATCTGGCTTCACAATCCCAATGAAGTCTTTTAAGTCGTTAACTTGGTTTACAAGAAGAAACCTAAGGTTAAAGGAGAATCGACTCTAGCTAATACAACTAGTATCACACATGAGGTGTGGGGATAAGGTTTCCCAGTTGCTAGAGTTCTCCCTTATATAGTCTTTCGAATCAGGATTTGCAATCAATGTTAGCTTGGTAACAAAGCATTCAATATTCACCGTTAGATGAAAACCTGATTAGATTCAAGCTAATATATTTCAACCATTGGATCGAAAACTTAGCTTATTACACAAATGAAATGCATGATTTTATGTTTGTGTAACCGTAACCAAACATGTACATTTGTTGGTTCAACAATAGTTAGCCAAATGGTTAGCCATATGAGCAATTTCATATCAACCATATTCTTCTTCACCATAACTAGTTCAAATGACTCAAATGAACTAATTAGAGAGTTGTTCAATTGCAAGGAAATCTTATGTAACTACACAAGACACAATCGAAACAAAAACGGTTTGATTCACTCGAATCGGTTCATGAACTTTATAGCCATGGTTTGCATTTAGCATTCCTTAGTTAATATAAATAAGTTCACAAACAATCGTCTTTAGATATAACCATCTTAAATTCGCAGACTTAGTTCGCGGACTTAAGTTCCCGGAAGGAGTTCTCAAACTCCAGCAGATATTCTCGGGTCGAGAACTTCCGCCAGTTCGCGGACTGGGTTCGTGGACTGAGTTCACGGCTCTTGTTCCGGTTCTCTTGATCAACAAAGTTCGCAAACTTCGGTTCAAGGAAAAAGGACTTATACATATATGTGTTGCCACACAATGTTGTTTATGGGTGAAAACTGTTTCTGCTGGTTTTGGTAAATTTGGGTGTGTGTGGATGAGAAACGAATTTAAACCCTAAACAAATGCACTGCACAGGAGTGCTTTTGATTTGAGAGATCAATCTATACAATTCTGGCCTAAAACAAGAAATGGTCGTACCAGACTTGCTTCGGTCACAAAGTGAATGAGATGGGTTTGATCTTAGGGAGGGAAGCGAAGAAGGTGTTGAGATTGTGAAGGTGTTGGCTATTTATGACTTGTATCACAATGATGAACTGGCTTGCACAATGATGAACTTGTTTTCTGGATACTGTGACAACACTTCGTTTTTCTGTTGTGTGTTTTTCGTGTTGTCTGGAAATATGCGAAGGACCTATTTATACAAGTTATTGAGCCAAACCCTCATCTCGTAGGAAGTGGAGGAAGTTGAGTGATGGATTAGTGGGGTCGTGTAGGTGATTGCACGATCACGTCTTATCCCACTTCCCTCATCATCTTAATTGTCCATGCCTCCTGACACGTTCTTATATATGGGCGCGTTACACGCGGCACGCTGTAAACCGCCAGACCAATACCCCAGTAAGTATCCTCCAGTTTGTGACATGCTTGATGTCTCGAATGAGTGGATCGTGGGACCCACATGAAGTAGCATACGGTGCTAGGTTAAATAACTGAGTTATTTAGAAAATCGATATTCATGAAATATCGTGTATACTTTATGCATGTAATGCATCGAATACAATCAATATGTATGAATCATCGTTGTTTTAAAGCTTAACGGAGTAAGTCACGGATTAAGCGTCTTAAAATAGCTGCATGCCCAACCATCTTCGAGTGATCGTTTGGAGACCGCATGGGCGGGCCATCCCTTGACCGATCACTCCTTGTGGTAGAGTAACGGACGGTAATCACCAAGGTGCATCATTGGCCGTCTAACTCTTAGCCTAGGTTGTCCGACCAAGATGGCAAAGTTGGACGGACGAGATGATCTGCGGCACATGTTTGCGACCGGTTATGGATTTTAGGGTTTTAAAGAGGTGCTCAAGCATCACTCTTTAGCTTGACCGAAATCAAGCATGGAAAAAGCTTTTGGTGGGACCGACCGGGCATGCGTGTAGACGGCTTGCCGGTGTACAAGTCCATGCCACTTTGTCTCGCGGAGGTGCGATCTAGGCCACTCAATTTGTCTGGCAAAGGTGAGTGGTCGTGATCGATTTGCAACAGAAATCCTTTGCCGCAAAGGATTTTAGGGGTTCATGGCATGCCATCTTTGGGCGCGCATTTCGAGGCGCCTGACTATGGTCCACCTTGGTCGACCGGCTACATGCGCAGGTGGGCCCACGGTGATCATGTTGATGCTTTCTGAACCTCCTCATTCTATATCTATATCCTCCATCCGAGCTGGCGAAGATGGATGGTCATGATCAAACTGCGACATATATGTAATGTCGCAAACCCTAATTAGGGTTTTGGATCAGTCACGCATGCACAATTTTGGCCAAACGGTTTGGCAGAATATGCTCCTCCTTTGGGGAGACCGACCATGTGGGGCCCATGTTGGGCCGATGGTGAACTTATGTGTTCCTGCCCGATGGTCCTAGGCGTGATCTAAACTATCCAAATATGCTGGCGAAGTTGGATGGTTGTGATCGATTTAAGACGCTAGTGGGATTTCCGTGACCCTTTAAGCAGCACGTCAGCCATATTTCGAGCAAGCGTTCATTGCTCTAGGGCTAGGTCGTGAAAAAACCGATCAGGTGGGTGAGGAGTGGGCCCGCTAATGTGTGCATTAACGCTTCACTGATCAATTGTGGGATGATTTAATCCGTCCAACCAGGCTGGTGAAGTTGGACGGTCATGATGATTTTAAGACTGCTTTGAGCGGTCTTGCTCGTTTGAGCCTTCCCCAAAGCAACGCGTCCATCCCTCTTTGGGGCCCGTATTTGACATGCTTTAGGGGTATAGCGTGGTGTTCGACCGACTAGGGAATAGGCAGGCCCGCCGGTGAACATCACGGTGATTGCCTTCTCCTGTTAGGGTTCGTCTAGGCTAGTTAAATTATGTAGCCAACTTGCGTGGACGTGATCGTTTCTGAGACTGATACGGACAATCCATATTTTCCTTAAGGAAATTAAATTCGTTCGATCGAGCTGAAAGTGCATCGATTCGAAATTCTCTTTTTCAGAGAATAGCCTGTACGAGTATTTCGTGCATGTCTCAAAATTGGCACTTGGATATTCATGTTACTCTGCTGAGAGTGAACACTCAGTCATCATGTCATGCTAATAATGAGAGTTCGGCTAAGAAAATCACAGGAAATACAAGGCAAATCATGCACTAATTAATAATGCTAAAGAATTCACAGAATATTTGGGATTGTTGTTGCATGCACCATTCTGGGTGAATTTTGTGTATTTATTGAATTGCTTCGAATAAATAAAGTGAAGAGGTTTTCTGCGCTCATCACTTATCAAACGACTTTACCCTTTGCAGGATGTCAGCGCATTAAATACTGATTTTATAATTTTTGCCCTGAACTAAAATCCACCATCAACATTAAGTCCCCTGCCTAACACGCAATGGTTGCACTATTGTGGGGTAGGCATTAGATGGTGACAAATAAAGATAAAACGTATGAGATAAAGTTAGATGTTACCAGGAGGGATGGGTCGTCCTTTCCTTGGAGCATGTCACGTTCAAGAGGCGTCCAGGTGAACGTTCCCCTAGCATGATGTCGGTTGTCCCTAGGTAGATTAGGCATATGGTTGGTTGTATTCTCAAACTATTCATGACGAGGTCGTAATCTTCGACTCTGATGAGGATGATCCCTATCATGAGTAATATCCTTAAATGGTTGCTGAAGCAATTTCTGAAAAAAGATGTTGAAGCAGCTCCAAAGAGAACGTTGATGTAGCTTCCGGAGCGAACGTCGAGGCGGCTCCTGGAGAGAGAGTTGAAGCAGCTTCTGGAGGCGGCTCCTGGAGAGAGCGTTGAAGCAGCTTCTGGAGAGAACGTTGAAGAGGGTCCCGGAGAGAGCGTTGAAGCAGCTTCTGGAGCGAACGTCGAAGCGGGTCCCGGAGAGAGCGTTGAAGCAGCTTCGTATGGCGAGAGAGCTGAAATTCCTTCTTCTAGCGAGAGTTGAAGCGCCTTCTGGAGAGAGTTGAAGCACCTTCTTCAGGAGAGAGCTGGAGCGCCTTCTTCCTGAGAGAGTGTTGATGCGGCTTCTCTTCAGTTTGACTTCCCCTTGTGAATTACATGCTTCTTGGTTTACCATAATAAAGATATCATCATATCGCCTCCATGACTCTATTACTTCTCCATGGGAAAATAAAATATACAGAAGTTCGGATTACCTCTGTCCGTAGTGGTTGTTGCTATGGTGAAGCTCGGGATTGGCAGTCTTCATATAGTGTTAGAGCTTGTCTCGTTATTAGAGGGAAAAGCTAATGATGAAACCGATAGCTTCCTTGATGTTGCCTCATGGAATGAAAAATAGAGAGACAGTCCCCTGACCACGAGTATCTACTGAGCCTTCGACTTGATAGACGTTGTCACGCTGGGTTCATGAGGCCGTATTTACGTCTGCATTACGTTTCATAGACGTCTAGGAACATGACTGGTCTTTGACAATACGTCTGCTCTCTTGAGTATATCCTCGTCTTTGGACATCTTGGAATCATAATGATAGCGTGCTTCCATCTCTCTAAATTCACCATCTTTGAGATGGGCAGTGCTAAGCAATCCCCAATCACACTCTTTTGCCATTATCATCTTTGGATCGTGTTCTTTGAGGAGTAGGGAAGTTTCTTCATGTGAATGACTTAACTAATAGGTTTTGCAAGTATGATGAAGTTCTTTTCATGGAGAATCTGTATGTACCTCTTAAGTCCCAGGTGCAATCTCCTTTGGTAACGCAACTACTTCATCTACGGGAGACGAAATTCTGAAAGCGTCTCTCATTGATGTTTCCGTCGTCGATACAAATATGGAATATCTTGGACGTTGTTTCATCATTGTGGAAGTCGTGCATGTGGTACTGAAGTTGGAGTTGGCGATTTTGGACGCGCAGGATGTTGTATCTCGGTGGTTTTCCTCTTGCTGCTTCAGCGAAACTGCTTACAGAAGATTGAAGGTTGTATTTCCTGTTGGTGAGATGTATGCTTCCATGAACATCATGAGGATCTTCATTATTGACAGGCTTGTTCTTTCTAGCAAGGCAGTATCTGTCGCAACTGAGCGTTTAGCAGCTTCACGGAGTTCAGGATGTCTGAAAGCGCAGGTTCTTCGACAAAGCACGATAGACAGGTACCATCCTATTGATGCACAATTACACCACTCGTTGTCCAGTCACATTGGGATCGTGATCCTCCAGTGCCTGAATTCGGGACCTCTTGATATAATCATTTGGATGTTCGATGTTTCGCTGAAGCATTCCTCTTAAGTCTGACAGAGTGATTCTCCCAAGCTGCGGATTCTTTCTCGACATGATGATGCGGACATCGCTATCTTCTTGAGTCTGCTCCCTTGAGGTGTCGTCTCCAGTAGATCTAAAGATGTCCCGGGCTCGCTCTCTTCCGGGCTGACATAATAGGCGAACCCTTTATGATGATTTGGAGATGATAATATTCGTTGAATCTTCCGAAACGCTTCCTATTGTAGTGCGGTCCAGACGAAACTTGCTCCTTTCTTCAGCAAGGGGGTGAATGAAGAAACAAGATGGGATAAAACAGGTATAAAACTTTAGTTCACCTTGCCCATGAAGCCTTGGAGTTCCTTCACAGTTCGCGGATGCAGCATCGTGAGGATAGCTTGGATCTTGGATGGGTCCACTTTGATTCCCTCAGCAGTCACCTTTCGAACACTTGTCTTAAGACTCATGTGTGGGCCGCCTGAACTTTTGATTTGGCTACTATATCATCCACGTAGTCTTCAACTTGCTTATGCATCATGTCGTGGAAGATTGCCGTCATAACGCGTTGATACGGTGCACCGGCATTAACCAAATAACATTACAATATAATAAAAAATTTCGAGAGGATTTCGAAAAGATGTCTTACTCGCGTCATGCTCATACATCCTTATCTGATTGTAGCCTTATATCCATCCATGAAGGAGAACACGTCGTGTCCGCTGGTGGAATCCACTAACACGTCGATATTAGGTAGAGGAAAATCATCTTTGGAGCAGCATCTGTTCAAGTCTCTGAAATCCACGCAACACCTGATCTGTCCATTTTTTCTTTTTACCGGAACCACATTAGCCAACCAGGTTGGATGATGAATGGGTTTGAAGAGGCCAGCAGCTAGCAACTTCTGAATCTCAGTCTTGATTTGCTCTTCTACCTCGTGTATGAACCGCCTCAGAGACTGTTTAACCGGCTTGGATCCAGGTATGACATGTAGATGATGGGTGACCAATTTTTTATCTAAACCGGGCATTTTTTCATACGTCCAAGCGAATATGTCCTGGTACTCTTTGAGAAGTTCCATGAGCTTCGTGCGTTCATCCGTACACAAGGTTGAGATGATGGAGATAGGACTAGGAGATTCCTCATTCCCGAGCTCATCGGTTGTGGAGTTGGTGTCGTCTTGCAGCTGTCATGGAGCATCCAGTACCTCTTCCTCCTGTGGTTCGTCGCTGTTGTAGCATTTCATTGGGCGGAGAGACTAAGTAACAGTCTCCCTGTTAATTGCTAACAGCGGCGTCGGTACACAGTTTTCCCTTTCTGATCATGGCTCGCTACAAAAGTTCTCTCCCTGTTAGTTTGAACGTGGGTCCTGGATTCACCGGATGAAGAAGAACGCCTTGTCAGCAAAGATGCATCGTGGGGCTTAGCCCTCAATGATGCAAGTCGGTCCTCTTCCTGGATTGACGCCCACGTGGGGAGTGGGATGAAATTGACTTTGTTTGATTCTTCCCGCGGAGCTTCCCCTGGTTCAAACAATTCCACTCCACATATCGGCGCGTAAGGAGACAATGATGCAGGAATACGAATGACTTCTTTATTCATCATAGTCTTCAGGCACTGATGATACGTCGAAGGGACAATCCTATTGTCATGAAACCACGGCCTCCCCAGTATCATATGGTAGTCCGGATCCTTTTCTATGACTTCGAATTTCACCTTTGACTGGACGGGCCCAACAGATAAATTCAGATTGACATACCTGTATGTGTTGGTTTGGTTCCCTTCAAAGTCTGTCATCGTAGTAGGTCGTCGTACGATCTTGCTTGGGTGAACCTTGGCTGTCCTGAGTGTCTTGAGAGTAATCACATTCGAAGACGCTCCCGTGTCGATGAGGGCCCTCTTGAACTCTGAATCCTTAATGCGTGCAGTAACATGTAGGGCACGGTTGTGACCTTCTTCCGCAATCATGTCTTCTTCTGTAAATGTGACATTATTCACAGACATCTCTGGTGTTTTCAAGGCTTCTGGTCGCAAAGGAGTCAAATGCGCGTCCAGCTATCTGGTTGATTGCAGCAAACGTTTCCGCCCGTTGATTCTTCGAGAGGTGTAAAAGTTCGCGTAAACTTTCCACTAGAGAAGCCGCTTCCTGATCCACCGGACTCTGGTTCATAGTGAAACTATTGACTTAAGGAGGATCGTTGCGAGGATCAGTCTCCAGTGTAGAAATCTCCGTGACAGGAGAACCGATTATATCTGATGTTATCTTGATGAGGAGATCGAGTATGCCGTTTATCGTTTCTTTGATCAGGTCCATGTTCTTCGTGTGAATCTCCTGCACCCGCGCTAACTCGATCAATGTTGGGATTCTTGCAGTTACACCATCAGATACACCATTGGGAAGGGGGTATCTTCATTGGAGGAACTTCGACCGGGATTTGAAATTGTTGGGGGAGTCCTAAGACCAACCATCTTTAAAATCAGCCAAATGGGATTGGGTATTGAAGAAATTGACTTCACAACCGACAAATTAATCTCCCACTGTGGTCGCCAATTGTTTATGGGTGAAAACTGTTTCTGCTGGTTTTGGTAAATTTGGGTTTGTGTGGATGAGAAACGAATTTAAACCCTAAACAAATGCACTGCACGGGAGTGCTTTTGATTCGAGAGATCAATCTATGCAATTCTGGCCTAAACCAAGAAATGGCCGTTCCAGAATTGCTTCGGTCACAAAGTGAAGGAGATGGGTTTGATCTTAGGGAGGGAAGCGAAGAAGGTGTTGAGATTGTGAAGGTGTTGGCTATTTATGACTTGTATCAGAATGATGAACTGGTTTGCACAATGAAAGCAATCAGTTCTGGGTGTTTTCTGGATACTGTGACAACACTTGTTTTTTTTGTTTTGTGTTTTTCGTGTTGTTTGGAAATATGCGAAGGACCTATTTATACAAGTCATTGAGCGCAAACCCTCATCTCGTAAGAAGTGGAGGAAGTTGAGTGATGGAGTAGTGGGGTCGTGTAGGTGATTGCACGATCACGTCTTAGCCCACTTCCCTCATCATCTTAATTGTCCATGCCTCCTGAAACGTTCTTATATATGGGCGCGTTACACGCCGCACGTTGTAAACCGCCAGACCAATACCCCAGTAAGTATCCCCCAGTTTGTGACATGCTTGATGTCTCGAATGAGTAGATCGTGGGACCCACATGAGGTAGCATACGGTGCTAGGTTAAATAACTGAGTTATTTAGGAAATCGATATTCATGAAATATCGTGTATACTTTATGCATGTAATGCATCGAATACAATCAATATGTATGAAGCATCACTGTTTTAAAGCTTAACGGAGTAAGTCGCCAATTAAGCGTCTTAAAATAGTTGCATGCCCAACCATCTTCGAGTGATCGTTTGGAGGACGCATGGGCGGGCCATCCCTTGACCGATCACTCCTTGTGGTAGAGTGACGGACGGTAATCACCAAGGTGCATCATTGGTCGTTTAACTCTTAGCCTAGGTTGTCCGACCAAGCTGGCAAAGTTGGACGGACGAGATGATCTGCGGCACATGTTTGCGACCGTTGATGGATTTTAGGGTTTTAAAGAGGTGCGCAAGCATCACTCTTTAGCTTGACCGAAATCAAGCATGGATAAAGTTTTTGATGGGACCGACCGGCCATGCGTGTAGACAGCTTGCCGGTGTACAAGTCCATGCAACTCTGTCTCGCGGAGGTGCAATCTAGGCCACTCAATTTGTCTGGCAAAGGTGAGTGGTCGTGATCGATTTGCAACAGAAATCCTTTGCCGCAAAGGATTTTAGGGGGCCACGGCATGCCATCTTTGGGGGCGCGTTTCGAGGCGCCTGGCTATGGTCCACCTTGGCCGACCGGCTACATGCGCAGGTGGGTCCACGGTGATCATGTTGATGCTCTCTAAACCTCCTCAGTCTATATCTATACCCTCCATCCGAGCTGGCGAAGATGGATGGTCATGATCAAACTACGACATATATGTAATTCCGCAAACCCTAATTAGGGTTTTGGATCAGTCACGCGTACGCAATTTTGTCCAAACGGTTTGGAAGGTTATGCTCCTCCTTTAGGGAGACCGACCATGTGGGGCCCATGTTGGGCCGATGGTGAACTTATGTGTTCCTGCTCGATGGTCTTAGGCGTGATCTAATCCATCCAAACACGCTGGCGAAGTTAGATGGTTGTGATCGATTTAAGACGCTAGTGGGATTTCCGCGACCCTTTAAGCATCACGTCAGCCACACTTCGAGCAAGCGTTCATTGCTCTAGGGCTAAGTCGTGAGAAAACCGATCAGGTGGGTGAGGAGTGGGCGCGCTAATGTGTGCTTTAGCGCTTCACTGATCAATTGTGGGATGATCTAATCCGTCCAACCAGGTTGGTGAAGTTGGACGGTCATGATGATTTTAATACTGCTTTGAGCGGTCTTGCTTGTTTGATCCTTCCCCAAATCAATGCGGCCATCCCTCTTTGGGGCCGGCATTTGACAGGCGTTAGGGGTATAGCGTGGTGTTCGACCGGCTAGGACATAGGCGGGCCCGCCAGTGAACATCACGGTGACTGCCTGCTCTTGTTAGGGTTCGTCTAGGCTAGTTAAATTATGCGGCAAACTTGCGTGGCCGTGATCGTTTCTGAGACTGATACGGACAGTCCAGATTTTCCTTAAGGAAATTAAATTCGTTCGATCAAGCTGAAAGTGCATCGATTCGAAATTCTCTTTGTCAGAGAATAGCATGTACGAGTATTTCGTGCATGTCTCAAAATTGGCACTTGGAGATTCATGCTACTCTGCTGAGAGTGAACACTCAGTCGTCATGTCATGCTAATAATGAGAGTTCGGCTAGGAACAACACATGAAATACAAGGAAAAGCATGCATTAATTAATAATGCTAAAGAATTCACTGAATATTTGGGATTGTTGTTGCATGCATCATTCTGGGTGAATTTTGTGTATTTATTGAATTGCTTCGAATAAATAAAGTGAAGAGGTTTTCTGCACTCATCACTTATCAAACGGCTTTACCCTTTGCAGGATGTCAGCGCATTAAATACTGATTTTACAATTTTAGCCCTGACCTAAAATCCACCATCAACAAATGCTTATATCCAATATTGGTTATATAATCTGAACTCTCATTTCAATCATTGAAACATTCTTAGAGGACGTTATATAGTTGTTATTCACAAACCATTTTTCGTCAAAGCAATTTTCAAAGTGATTGAAACATATCATGACTTTCATCACTAGGTAAATATAAACTTGGCCAAAGCGAAAGCTTACCAACACATATTTCGAGAAATATATAGGCGAGATAAACTCGGCTCGAAATAGCAAATGTGTATAATCAAAGTCTATATAGCAAAACGACTTTTGTCTCAAGATAGGACATATAGTAGATAGACTTTTGAGTGATAGATAAGTTCAAGTCTCCACATACCTTTTAGTCAATGAAGTTCCACCAGTTCCTTGAGTAGTCCTTCGTCTTTTATGATGATTGTCATGGAGTTCTTGAGCTCAACTACACTTTCTATCCTAGTCTGAGACTTAGCTATAGTAGACTAGAAATCAAGACTTATAGTTTTGATCACTAATATTGACAAACATGCTTGAGATGGAAACGCATGCGAGTTCGACCGAGCAATGCTCTAACAAAAACAAAAGGCTATCAAGTACTTTTGTAAATATATGCTATCTCTTGATTATTTTAGAGATACGTAACAACCACATACATATGCTGCATTTCAAGTCCTTTTGGAATTACCAAGCTAACTAAGTAGCGGAACGCTATAACGTTCATTACAAGAGAACAATTCCAGGGATATCTGAGAAACCTCGCGCCACAAGGCGAGTCTTTATGCTTTAAGATTGCTTTCTTATCATTATGGTTTATGACAAATTAATTATGTATGTCTAATAGTATTTACACTTGGTTGGTTAGCACTACCACACCAAATACATGTATATTTGTCAAAGAACCAAATTCTACCTGGATTGTATAGGCCAAATATGCTATTCGTTGACATTAAGCAACAAGGAGCATGGTTCGATCTCATCTTGCTCTATTTCCTTAAGCAAGTGTATATGAAATTAATCATCAATATGCTCGCATGATCTTTCCATTGACTCGTGTGTATTCTCATAATCCACTTGGGATGACATTGTTCTCTAGAATCATTAAACTTCGGAGCGTCCTCTAGTTTGATTCATGGACATATTCAGAGACAATCTTATGAGATGATTTCTGATGATATAAATAAGTCGTGCCTTACTCACCTACTTCCTTTCTAGGTGAGGATTTATAGAACCAAGTGGTCTCTCCAACTTCCTTTATGGAGCCACAGCCTCAACCACACTTCCACTGAGTGTAGTTGCAACACCTTAGTCTATGATGTATATCCCTTATTGAGGATTTGTAACCTTGCAGGTAGGTTTGCAGCTGGTATGTGTGATCTAATCACTTTAGCGACATCTGTGTACATTCTGAAAATCGATTATTCTTTCTCACTTCACATTTACATTTGTGGAGTACAAGAATCAATATGAGACACAGTGGGAACACACCACGAGAATTCATGTCGTTCCCTTAGAAAATAATTTTTCTTATCTCCCCCTAACGACAAAAAGACTGTCTCATTAAAGTGATAACTCGCAAATCTAGAGGTATGAGATCTCCTGCCAAAGGTTTTAAAACGCGGATAATTATTAAGAGTAAATATCCAACATAACTACTTAATCGTTTTCGTGACTCATCATAGTACGATGTGGACTCGTAATGGCACATATATAGTGCAACCAAAAATGCGTAAGAATACAAAATGTCAGGATTATATCCAATTACCAACTGGTATGCTAAGAATGGTTGATCAATTCTGGGTCTAAAATAAATAAGTGAAAATGCGTGTAATATTGCATATTCCCCAAGCAGTTTAAGGTAGGTTTGTACGCATAACCATGACCTAGGCACCATCTGTAACCTTTGATGATAGCCTTTGCGAGACCATGGGGTATAGAATGCTCTATATTGATCCTATTAAACATGCAATAACCATCAATTCCTTTTGATGTATACTCTCTAGCATTTACAATGTATGGTGAGTCCTTACATGTATAATATGTGCTAGTAGTTTTTCAAAGGTAACATTACTTGGGAACTATAACTAGTCCAAAATGTCAAAAATCCACGAGAGCCGTAAGTCACTTTAATGGTCCGCATTCTGAATGAATATTTTTCTAAATATCACCTCGTTTTGTTTGTAATATGGATTGTTTACCATTCGCATCTTAGGATGGTCTCGATCCTGTTTTACCGAAGACTTTGTAAAATGAGTGATATTCTTTCTTACTTATAAATATAATGGGAAGGGGGGTTGTGCATCTAGTACTTTAGAAAATACTTATTTTATTGAGAGATGTGCCACTACTTCGCCTTCTGTCAATATTTTTCCCGTTGTCTGGTCCACTCAAACACAGTGGTGTATGTATGAGTCCTTTCAAAATGAAACATCGTGTCACACCCAAAGTTCCTTTATGGTTATGTCAAAGCTTGTATGAGTCAATTCCCAACATTTCATCGTCGGAATCAATATGGAGTCAATAATCCAAATACTATAGTGATTTACATTTCACTAGTTGACTTATTAGTTTCTCTAAAATATATTTCTTTTCAAATATATTAGAGACTATAAAAGATGCAATCAATTACATTCTCACCATTGTGAGGTTCCACATGATATCCATTTGCATGGGTTTGTTTGGAATTTAACAAGGTGTGATTATCTCTCGATACATGTAGAGATTATGTTATGTCTTTGTTCTATCTTGAAACAAATTTTTGAGCAGTGCTGCGCTCGATGATCCAATTCTCATAGTTACATTATAAGGAAATAGTTTCTACAACTAGTGTACATTCCTTAAATTAGTGGGAGAAAACCACTATCAGTAAATCATGAGAGATTTAATAAGTGGTGTGACCTTATTACGTAACAAAAATGGGATTCAACTCAAGTACTTTAGAGTGAATATATGTTACGTTTAAAGGGGGATAATATAATTTTCATCCAGATATATCTCAAGTGTTGTAAATATTTTTTCGTCTCGTGAATATGATGATGTACTTTTCATAAGTGCTAAAAATTGGTCTAGTTCAACTAAAATCAAATGGCTAGGCAAAGTTCTTCTTGCCAATAAAGTTGGCGTCTAAAGTATTCCTACGGAATCTATTGTTACTATGGTACCTTCATTACATTGATTGTACCAATACCAGTAACAAGATTTATTCCCAACTCTTTTATTTTGATGAAATCTAGAGTTACATCTTAGCTTGATCCAATGTTCGGTTGATACCTGTACTTTGGTGTCATTGCTACCGGGTTCAAAAATACATTTTTGTCTCATTATATATATATGTCCATTTTCACATGCTTCACATGAGTCAGTACATCTAACCCTCATTACTTCGGGGTTCTTACCATTTTCAATTTTGCTACATGTAGCTTAATTTGAGAAATTTCTCTATCTCAACAGACCAAGAGAATCTCACTACACATGTCAACCACTTACTTTAGGTTGAATAAATTACTAAAGATAGTTCTCTTGTTGTTATACTTCAACATATACTGGTTCGCTAGTATAATGGATGAAGTAGAAAAATAGGAATTTTCTGACTCATATCACTTTTTGTGGGTTCTTCCACAAAAATTAGGATACATGTGACTTTATTTGCAACGTATCTTTTGAAACTACTGACTCTTTAATAGTCGAGAAAGTGGATTACATACCACGGAGCATTCAAATAAAATCAATGGAATCGAGTTGGTACAATCAATTGAACAAGAGACACCATTCAACTATAGCTAATATCATATTCAAGAGAACAATATAACATTAAGAACAAAATTCTTAATGATCTAGATCAACAATCATAATTTAAATTTAGTATTTATATGTTGTGGACTTATCATAAGACACAACTAAACAAAACTAGGCATGTTCTAAAAACAAATAAACAAGTCTAGCAAATATTCAATGTAAAAAACCCACGCTATAGTTACATACCTCAAACTTTGGTTCCCATGGTATATACACAGAACCGGAACGCCCTTGGTCGCGCACAACCAAAAATCAAAACAGAACAGGAGAGGATATATAACAGTACCAGACTCGACCTAACCTGGTGACTAGACCGAACCGGACGACCAGACCGAACCAAATCGGGCGACTGGACCGAACCGGACCGGGTGGGCTTTCCTTCTTCTCCTTCCCCAAAAAATTGCAAACGACAAACTGACATCAACAGACGCCCAAAAATTGTGTGAGACATCAATAGACGCCCAAAAAAATTGTGTGAGACTACATACAACATAGATCACACCCAAACATACGAATATATTATTATAAATTTAACATACGAATAAATTAAAAATTAAAATATAATAACCACTCCATTAATTTGGGTATAGAACAAATTCAAATCAATTTTCCCAGAATATGCCATAGTAATCAAAAAAATAGTGGAAAAGGAAAGAAAAAAATATATATATATGGAAAAATAGATTCAACTTATCTGATTCCCTTCCAACTTAGCTTGACGTTAATCCATGAAGAGAAAAAAAACAATCAATCCAATCTAGCTCTGCGGTATAGTTTCGTGCATGATAACGTATTGCAGTGGAGATATAAGGGAAAGTAAAGAGGCAAAAAGTAGTTTCTATTGAACAACATCATCAGGTTACATGGAACAATATCCTATATATACATGTAGGAAGAAAACCCTAGATACTGTATTGGACCGCACACCCATGGGCTACAAGCCCTACAACATAGAGTTTATTCGTATACATAGGTAATTTTACAACGATTACGCCAAATTGGGACTAGAACTTTTTATTCATATGTGGAGATTATTCCTTTACAAAGTATTCTTATATAGAGGTTTACTGTATAAGTCGGATTTTAATAAAATTTATACTTTCGGAATAGGCTCGAAAAGATATAAAAAAATAAGATTCATTACTGATATCAAGTTCGGAAAAAAAAATATTATTCAAAACAAAGCCGAGGATACATTATGTACTCACCTTGCCAAAACCTATTTCATATAAGAATATGCATTATGCATTCAGATGCACCTGTCTAGAACCTTTTTTCTATAAGAATATGCATCATACACTCAGATGCACCTGGCTAAAACCTATTTCCTATAAAAATGTACATTATGCACTAGGGTAGATCTTGTGTCCTTCGTGGATAAATCTAGGCTTATCCTAGTAATCACCTGCAATATATCATGCACAACTAGAAACACTAGTTCATGATATCAAGCAATAAATCCACCATCATTACCATCACATTCACCATCAAAACATCAACCAAAGCAATTATTAGAAAATAAATAAGAGGAAAAACAAAAAATTCAAAAATAAATAAAAAAATAAAAAATTATCCACTTGGGTGCAACTAGGGCCAAAACCTACTTCATGTCAGAATATACATTATGCACTCAGGTGCATCTTGTGTACTTCATTGATAAATCTAGGTTTATCCTAGCAATCACCTGTAATATATCATACACAACCAAAATCACCAGTTCAGGGTATCAAGCAATAAATCAATCATCATTACCATCACATTCACCATTAAAACATCAACTGAAGCAAGTATTAAAGTAGAAAAATAAGAGGAAAAATAAGAATAAAAAATATTATACATTATGCACTCGGGTGCGACCAGGTCAAAACCTATTTCCTGTCAAAATATACATTATGCACTCAAGTGCATCTTGCGTACTCCGTGGATAAATCTAGGTTTATCCTAGTAATTGATGAGTGCCAAATAATGTATATATTTATCCCTTTTTGTTGGCATTTTAACTCATCTTTTGTGCATTAATTCTACATTTTATCCCATATTCTGTATTTTCATTGTTTTCAAGAATAAATATTTTTATTAATTAATTTTGCATTTTTAGGTAATAAATAAAGTTCGGATGAGTCGCGGAGCAAAAAGAGCAGAAAAGTAGTGAAAAGCCGGGAGAAATCACGCAAGGAAGCCGCGAAGAATGGTGCGCACAACCTCATTTTCTACACACAAAAACGCCTCCGTTCTCAGCCATCAGATCAGTTCTCAGAAGCATCCGACGGTCGCTCCTTCATAGAGCATCAAAATCTGAAGTCTCTGCCAAGCACCACAGCGCTGAAATTCCAAGCCTTCAGATTAGATGGTAGTTGAATCCAACGGTTGCTCCCTTGCTGTTCATCAAAGTTTGATATCCCCGCCTTACACTACAGCACCTAACCTAATCTAGCACCGTTCGTTTCGTTGTATCCCTTCATCCGACGGTCGCTCCTCGCTTGCCTCCGCATCACCGTCCGATCTACCTACCATCTCCACATCCCACGGCTCATCCTCGCTGTTCTTCCAATTTGATGAAGCCGCCTAACACCCTAGTAACCGAACCTTACCACCTAACCAAACACCCCCCTTCTTCCCAAAACAGTCGAGCCCCTCTCCTCCATCACCTCCCTGTTTGCAGAACCAACTCCACTGCCACCACCGCCGTACCTCCATGTCCGCTACCACCAACTCCCCACCTGCTCAACATTGAAACCCCTATCACTCTAACATGCCTCTCACTTCTTTTCACTGTTTTCCCCTAGTCTAGGGTTTTGAAAATAGAGAAAAAGCATTGATAGACATGGTAGAGAATTAGGTGAAGCTAGAGTGAAATTGAAGGCATGGAGAGGTAGAGGAGGACAAATAGAAGAATGGGTCGAGTTCAATTTGATGTTGCTACATCAAATTAGGTAAAGAAATCAAACCCTAGTCTACTGTTTTTAATTTGGGAATTGTTTTTGGTAGAACCCTAATTGTGTTGTGGACTATAAATAGCCTTGTGGGTGTGATGTAAAGACCATGCTTGGAATAGCCAGCATCCATGACTTTCATGTCCTGTTAATGTTTTTAATTTCAGTTCAATTTTATTTATGTTCATGATTGTTATGTTCCTGTTGATATGCATACTTTTAATTTCCTGTTATGTTCCTGTTAATGTTAATCATGTTAAGTGTTTACTCTGTTTAATGTGCCTTTGTTAGTTTAAATGCTCACTATGTTTCAATTCATTATCATGAAGTGATGGTATGCTAGGCTAGTTACCTTTGAAGCATTGAACTGATTGAGTAATGGAAGAAATCAGTGCTCATAGCAAGCTGATTATCTTGCCATTCCTTTTGTATGCTTAGGATGCAATGTGCTGATTGTGCAATGGAAGAAATCAGTGCTCATAGCAAGCTGATTATCTTGCCATTCCATTTTTGTTTGCCTGTATTCTTGCCTTAGCTTTGCTCTGTTAGCTTCTCCACATCCCTGCCCTTGGCCTTAGGCCTTGGTTTGTTTTGTTATCTTTCTTTGCTGTCTAGTATTTGCTTTGTTTAGTTCTTGCATTGTTCTCTGCTTGTTTTCTTTATTGTCTTCACTGTTTTGTTCACTGCCATCTTTTCTTTCTCACTTGCCTTGCACTGCTGCATTGTTTTTCTTCATTTGTTTTTGCTTCACTGCCAGCTCTGCTTCCATTTTTGCCTTGTGCTGCTGTGCACTGCTTGTGCAGCTGCTGCTGCAACCCATCTGCCCTGCAACCCTGCTGTTGCTGCTTTCTTTTGTTGTTGCTGCAGCTGCCTTTTCTTTCCCCTGCTGCTGCTTCCATCTTTGCCTTGTGCTGCTGCTGGTGCCTTCTCTGTGTTGCCTCTGCTGTTGTTGCTGCTGCTGCTGTTGTTGCTGCCAAGCCTGCAGCCAAGCAAAAGCCCATCAGTCCAGTTCAAGGCCTAGTTCTCAGTTCTAAGCCCACTGTCTATTGTTTGTACAACTGAGCCCAAGCCTAAGTTTAAGACCAAAGCCCAAGTTCATTAAGGCCCAACCACAGTTTAGGTTAAGGCTAAAAGCCCAATTCAGTCAACTGTGGGCTTAACCCAAAAGCCTAACTCAAAAGACTAAGCCCAGTTCATTCTTAGGAATAAGGCCAAAGCCAACTTCAATCACAAGCCCATTTACACTTCAAAGACCAACTGAGCCTAAGCTCAGTTCAACCCATTTCAAAGGGTATTCAAAGCCCAACAGCAATTTAGGAACCCAAATAGCTAGAAACACTCCAAACACTCCCGATCTCTGTGGATCGACCCGTACTTGCACGAGCTACAACTGACGACCGTGCACTTGCGGTATTACTGTAGGCCCCCTTTTTTATTGCGCTTAATTTTATATACTTCTCCGGGCCTGCCAGTAATCACCTGCAATATATTATACACAACCAAAAACACTAGTTTATGATCTCGAGCAATAAATCCACCACCATTGCCATCACATTCACCATGAAAAATTAACCAAAAACAAGTATTAAAGAAGAAAAATAAAAGGAACAACAAAAACTTGAGAAAAAAAATACATTATGCACTACGGTGCAACCTGGCCAAAATATATTTTTCTGTCAGAATATACATTATACACTCAAGTGTATCTTATGTAATTCGCAGATAAATGTAGATTTATGACAAAAAAAAAATAGAACTGTATGTCTAGTAGAGTATAACAAATTCAATAAAACTTTAATGTCCACAAAATAAAAAGAACCATTTACTGTTTATTGAGTAAGTTAGTTTGAAACCACGTAGATCTCTCCTCGGATGAAATTTTATTCAGCTTGTACGCATCAACAAGTAATGTTCTAGATAGAGCTTTCTTAGTCTCGATGATCTTCCACTCATGCTCATCTTTCATTTTTGCCACGTCTTTACTGTGAAAACAAAGTCTGATTACCATTTACAAAAATAATCCAAAGGTTTGTGTGGACTTCGAACAGTTGCGGAGATTGTAATACCTGTGATACTAGCACATATATAAATCCTGAATCCATCAGTCATATACCATGCAAAGACGAAACTTCAATAACCAAGATGTCAGGCTTCCTCTCAACAAGAAATAAAAAAAGACATATGATCACATATAAGAAGGAACACATTTCCGAGAATCAGGTTTTGAAAAATATTTCCAAGACCCATAATATGAAACAAGCATAGTTGGTATTGCAATAATAAGTTAAGTTGGTGAACATAAAGGGTACAAAATTATTACTGAGCATCCAGTAGAGAAGGACATCGGCTGGTTCTCGTGCCGGTGGTTGTAACTTATATTCCCGATTTTACAAATTCATATCTAGACTTGCAAAATCTTAAATGAATCTAGCAATGATGAATGGAACAAACAAAAACATACTTTTAAACTAACAACAATATATAGATTTCCATAATACCATTTACAAAAACAAGCATAGAAAAAGAGTTCAATCACACAAGTCCCACAATTTAAACAAATCAATTTCACTTATTTAGCTTAATGTTAGAGAAAATGAGTTTATAAAATAGTTTGGTTTTTGGTCTTGGTGGGATTGGAACTTAGGATCTATTGGTCACTAAAACACTATCTCATTTTCACTATTTGTGAATGAACCTTTAGTCCCACATAGGGAAAATTAAAGATGATACCTCTCCATAAGTATTGAAAATTTTGATATTAGAGTGGCCCTTGGGTCAATAGCACTTTTGTGCGAGGGAAAGGACTTAGGCAATGGGCTAGTTGGTGCAATCACACATTTTCACACACGCGCTGGTGCTTCGCACCGAAGCACGCACGCCGCCGACGTCCGTTCGGGTGTGGGTGTGGGTGTGGGTCAAGACTTATCTTTTTTGGCAAAATTTCTTTTGAATTTTTGAATTAATACTTAAAAGATTTCAAACAAAATAAATCTTTGGGCGACATTATATCTATGCATGAACGTTATATCAACATTAATTTGCATGAAAGTTTTATATCAAACTTAAATTTGCATGAACGTTTTTATTTCAAATTTAAATTTGCATGAACGTTTTATATCAAACATGATGACGCATGAACGTTTCAAACCGTTGGAAAGAATCTGAATTAATTGAAATTGTCTTAATGCGCGTTTATGAGACCTCTTTCTATTCTCCCCTATATAAAGCGATCACTTTCTCTCATTTCGTTTTGTGTCCAGAAGAGCTACTATCCTCTTCTTTTCGTCTTCTCCCCCTGTGTGGTCCTTTATTTTTCATTCCGTGCGCAATTGTTGTTGAGGTCGTAAGAGTGGGCAAGTATTGTAGTGCTAACTGTGCTTGCAACAGGCAGTTTTATCCTGGATACGAACTTGACCACAGGGTATAGGCATCACTCATTCTTGAGGCGTACCGGTCAAATATCGTGTTAAGGACAGCGTGTTGAACACGTGACTCTGTCCTATGTTTGCAGTCCAATTTAGTGTTTATTTACTTTCCAGAAATTAATCCTTTTATTCTTACATCTTTCTAACATTTTTCTTGAGTGTTTTATTGTTACAGACGCAACAATCTTAACACGATATTTCTGTTTTCTGTCTGTAACAATGGGTAAGAACGATGTTGAAAGGCCTGCATAGTTTTCTGGAAAAGACTTTAAGTGTTGGCAGTCAAAAATGTTATTCTTTCTAAGTTACCATGAGTTGGATTCATATGTTCTGAAACCTTTTGATGAATCACTGAATGATGCTGGTCGTGAGTCTTCTTTAGAAGAATGGAAGAGGAACAATTACATGTCTAAAAATCATATTCTGAATTGCTTGGAGGATGTTTTGTATGATTTTTACAATGCTAAAGAAAACCTCTCTGCTTTTGATTTATGGGCTGCTTTGGAGGCGAAATACCAAGCTGAAACTGCCGGAAGTAAGAAATTCTTGGTAGCTAGGCTTTATGAGTATAAAATGGTGAATGACAAATCTGTGGTTGATCAATTCCTTGAACTCCAGCAAATTATAAATACATCAAATGTATGTAAAGACGGCTTTTATACATGGTGAATTAGATGAAGAAATTTACATGGAACAACCTGAGGGCTTTGTAGTGAAAGGTTGTGAAAACAAAGTTTGTAAACTGAAAAAATCTTTGTATGGATTGAAACAAGCACCTAAACAATGGCATAAAAAATTTGATCATGTAATGTTTTCTAGTTGTTTTAGAATCAATGAATCTGACAAGTGTGTATATACAAAGCTTGTAAATGATGCATGTGTGATTGTATGCTTGTATGTTGATGATATGCTTATACTTGGTAAAAACATGGATGTAATTAATTCCACTAAGAACATGCTGAATGAGAACTTTGACATGAAAGACTTAGGCCCTGCAGATGTAATCTTAGGGATGAAAATTAGGAGAAATTCTAACAGTTATAGTCTTAGTCAATCTCATTATGTTGAATCTGTGCTTAGAAAATTCAATAATTTTGATTGTAAACCTGCTTATACTCCGTATGATCCTTGTTGTAAACTTAAAAAGAACAAAGGTAATGGAGTATCACAACTTGAATACTCACGAGTTATAGGAAGTCTGATGTATTTAATGAACTGTACTAGGCCAGACATTGCTTATGCTGTGAGTAGGTTAAGTAGGTATACTTGTAATCTAGGGCAGGAACACCGGGATGCACTTTTTAGAGTTTTGAGGTATTTGAAATACACTTTGACCTTTTGTTTGAATTATGAAAGGTATCCTGCCGTCCTTGAGGGATTTTGTGATGCAAACTGGATATCAGACTCAGAGGAGTCTAAGTCTACGAGTGGATATGTTTTCACTCTAGCATGTGGGGCTGTTTCTTGGAAGAGTTCCAAACAAACCTGCATAGCTCGATCCACTATGGAATCTGAGTTTATTGCGCTAGATAAAGCAGGAGAGGAATCCGCTTTGCTAAGATGCGTTTTAGAAGACATTCCTCTCTGGCATAGGCCTGTGCCGGCTATATCTATACATTGTGATAATCAAGTTGTCACAGCTAAAGCTAAAAACAGCTACTATAATGGGAAGTCTATACATATAAAAAGAAGACACGATACCCTAAAACAATTAATCTCAAAAGGCGTTATTTCCATTGATTGGGTTAAGTCCAAGGAGAATATCGCGGACCCTTTGAGGAAAGGTTTGTCCAAGGAGATAGTTAGTAATGCATCTAAGGGGATGGGGCTTAGGATCATTAAATAAACTTGCCATGAAGGATACTCAACCTTGCTGACTGGAGATCCCAAGATCAAGGTTTCGAATGAGAAACTAATTTGTGGAGGGTCAAGGTAAACACTATCAGAGAATTCATTCTCTGCCCCTTCCCTATGGTGTAGACGTGATAGTGTGACTGCATGTGAAGATGACTTTCTATTAAGTCTTAATGAGTTCTATAGTTTCAATTTTAGATTGAAGTGGGGTGTAGCAGTAAACACTCTTGATAGAACTCACCTATCTGAATGTGGAAGTGGGTCGCTTCCTATGAGAAAAGAGCTGATTCTCTAGAGCATTCTGAGAAACGGGATTTGTCCAGGGCCAAAAAGGACACAACAGAACGAACTCGACAGCACCTAGAGAGATATCACGCGTGGTTATTATCGCGGATTACACCAAACGATGGTAGTTCAAGACATCACGTTCACTGTCTATCAAGTAGTTCCGGCAATTTCTCACTAAGCAAAGGTTCAAGACCTCATGGACACCTCTTGCCTAAGTGGTATTTCTCGCTTTCCGCTTTCTGATTTTTTATCGGTATTTCATTCATGTGGGGGATTGTTAGAGAAAATGAGTTTATAAAATAGTTTGGTTTTTGGTTTTGGTGGGATTGGAACTTAGGATCTATTGGTCACTAAGGACACTAGCTCATTTTCACTATTTGTGAATGAACCTTTAGTCCCACATAGGGAAAACTAAAGATGATACCTCTCCATAAGTATTGAAAATTTTGATATTAAAGTGGCCCTTGGGTCATTAGCACTTTTGTGCGAGGGAGAGGAATTAGGCAATGGGCTAGTTGGTGCAATCACACATTTTCACACACGCGCGGTGCTTCGCACCGAAGCACACACGCCGCCGCCGTCCGTGCAGGCGGGCGGGCCGGGCCGGACTCAAGTTCGGGCTCGGGTTCGGGTGTGGGTGTGGGTCAAGACTTATCTTTTTTGACAAAACTTGTTTTGAATTTTTGAATTAATACTTAAAAGATTTCAAACAAAATAAATCTTTGGGCGACATTATGTCTATGCATGAACGTTATATCAACATTAATTTGCATGAATGTTTTATATCAAACTTAAATTTGCATGAACGTTTTTATTTCAAATTTAAATTTGCATGAACGTTTTATATCAAACATAATGACGCATGAACGTTTCGAACCGTTGGAAAGAATCTGAATTAATTGAAATTGTTTTAATGCGCGTTTATGAGACCTCTCTCTATTCTCCCCTATATAAAGCGATCACTTTCTCTCATTTCGTTTTGTGTCCAGAAGAGCTACTATCCTCTTCTTTTCGTCTTCTCCCCCTGTGTGGTCTTTTATTTTTCATTCCGTGCGCAATTGCTGTTGAGGTCGTAAGAGTGGGAAAGTACTGTAGTGCTAACAGTGTTTGCAACGGGCAGTTTTATCCTGGATACGAACTTGACCACAGGGTATAGGCATCACTCATTCTTGAGGCGTACCGGTCAAATATCGTGTTAAGGACAGCGTGTTGAACACGTTACTCTGTCCTCGATCTGTTTGCAGTCCAATTGAGTGTCTATTTACTTTCCAGAAATTAATCCTTTTATTCTTACATCTTTCTAACATTTTTCTTGAGTGTTTTATCTTGTTACAGACGCAACAATCTTAACACGATATTTCTGTTTTCTGTCTGTAACAATGGGTAAGAACGATGTTGAAAGGCCTGCAAAGTTTTTTGGAAAATAGTTTAAGAGGTGGCAGTCAAAAATTTTATTCTTTCTAAGTTACCATGAGTTGGATTCATATATTCTGAAACTTTTTGATGAATCACTGAATGATGATGGTCATGAGTCTTCTTTAGAAGAATGGAAGAGGAACAATTACATGTCTAAAAATCATATTCTGAATTGCTTGGAGGATGTTTTATATGATTTTTACAATGCTAAAGAAAACCTCTCTGCTTTTGATTTATGGGCTGCTTTGGAGGCGAAATACCAAGCTGAAACTGCCGGAAGTAAGAAATTCTTGGTAGCTAGGCTTTATGAGTATAAAATGGTGAATGACAAATCTGTGGTTGATCAATTCCTTGAACTCCAGCAAATTATGAATGAAATTCTTGCGGAAGGTATGGTGATTGATGAAACTTTTCAAGTGTCTACTGCTATCGAGAAATTGCCCACTTCCTGGTCCGAGTACAAGAAGAAACTGAGACATGAAACTGCTGAAGTTACTATGGTTGAACTGGGTAAGAAAATTCAAGTTGAAGAATTGTTGTGCTCCAAGGACAAAAATGTATCTTCTTCAAGGGACATGTCTTACAAATCTCATGTGACTGAACACAAAGGTTCCAAAACTGTTGACTGTGTCTTCATAGGGTATCCTGAGCATACACCTGCATATAGATTTATGGTTGTGAATTCTGATGTTTCTGAAATTGGTGTAAATACTATTATGGAGTCTAGGGATGCTGTGTTTTTTGAAAATGTTTTTCCTTTAAAATCTGACTCTCGTAAGAGAGGTGTTGATCCCCTAGATGTTCCTTCAACCAGTCAGACTTTACCTTTAGAGGAAGATGAAGTAGAATTTGATCTTAAGAGGAGTAAAAGGGCTAGAACCAAAACCTCTTTTGGACCTGACTTCATAACACTAGCAGAGTCTGATCCTCAGACTTATAGAGAATCCATGACTTCTTCTGAAGCTCCGTGGTGGAAAGAGTCTTCTATTAGTGAAATGGAATCCATCAAAGAAAATGATACATGAGAGATAGTAGATTTACCTCTAGGGTGTAAGGCCATAGGATGTAAATGGATCTTCAGGAGGAAACGTAACATAGATGGAACTTCACAAATACAAGGCTAGGTTAGTAGTCAAAGGCTACAAACAAAATGAAGGTGTAGATTTCTTTGATACTTACTCACCCGTTACGAGAATTACTTCCATTAGGATGTTAATTGCTATAGCCGCGGTTCATAACCTAGAAATACATCAAATGGATGTAAAGACAACTTTTCTACATGGTGAATTAGATGAAGAAATTTACATGGAACAACCTGAGGGCTTTGTAGTGATAGGTTGTGAAAACAAAGTTTGTAAACTGAAAAAATCTTTGTATGGATTGAAACAAGCACCTAAACAATGGCATGAAAAATTTGATCATGTAATGTTTTCTAGTGGGTTTAGAATCAATGAATCTGACAAGTGTGTATATATTAAGCTTGCAAATGATGCATGTGTGATTGTATGCTTGTATGTTGATGATATGCTTATACTTGGTACAAACATGGATGTAATTAATTCCACTAAGAACATGCTGAATGAGAACTTTGACATGAAAGACTTAGGCCCTGCAGATGTAATCTTAGGGATGAAAATTAGGAGAAATTCTAACGGTTATAGTCTTAGTCAATCTCATTATGTTGAATATGTGCTTAGAAAATTCAATCATTTTGATTGTAAACCTGCTTATACTCCGTATGATCCTTGTTGTAAACTCAAAAAGAACAAAGGTAATGGAGTATCACAACTTGAATACTCACGAGTTATAGGAAGTCTGATGTATTTAATGAACTGTACTAGGCCAGACATTGCTTATGCTGTGAGTAGGTTAAGTAGGTATACTTGTAATACAGGGCAGGAACACTGGGATGCACTTTTTAGAGTGTTGAGGTAATTGAAATACACGTTGACCTTTTTTTTGAATTATGAAAGGTATCCTGCCGTCCTTGAGGGATTTTGTGATGCAAACTGGATATCAGACTCAGAGGAGTCTAAGTCTATGAGTGGATATGTTTTCACTCTAGCATGTAGGGATGTTTCTTGGAAGAGTTCCAAACAGACCTGCATAGCTCGATCCACTATGGAATCTGAGTTTATTGCGCTAGATAAAGCAGGAGAGGAAGCCGCTTGGCTAAGATGCTTTTTAGAAGACATTCCTCTCTGGCATAGGCCTGTGCCGGCTATATCTATACATTGTGATAATCAAGCTGTCATAGCTAAAGCTAAAAACAGCCACTATAATGGGAAGTCTATACATATAAAAAGAAGACATGATACCCTAAAACAACTAATCTCAAAAGGCGTTATTTCCATTGATTGGGTTAAGTACAAGGAGAATATCGCGGACCCTTTGACGAAAGGTTTGTCCTAGGAGATAGTTAGTAATGCATCTAAGGGGATGAGGCTTAGTATCATTAAATAAACTTGCCATGAAGGATACTCAACCTTGCTGACTGGAGATCCCAAGATCAAGGTTTCGAATGAGAAACTAATTTGTGGCGGGTCAAGGTAAACACTATCAGAGAATTCATTCTCTGCCCCTTCCCTATGGTGTAGACGTGATAGTGTGATTGCATGTGAGGATGACTTTTTATTAAGTCTTAATGAGTTCTATAGTTTCAATTTTAGATTGAAGTGGGGTGTAGCAGTAAACACTCTTGATAGAACTCACCTATCTGAATGTGGAAGTGGGTCGCTTCCTATGAGAAAAGAGCTGATTCTCTAGAGCATTCTGAGAAACGGGATTTGTCCAGGGCCAAAAAGGACACAACGACACGAACTCGACAACACCTAGAGAGATATCACGCGTGGTTATTATCGCGAATTACACCAAACGATGGTAGTTCAAGACATCACGTTCACTGTCCATCAAGTAGTTCCGGCAATTTCTCACTAAGCAAAGGTTCAAAACCTCATGGACACCTCTTGCCTAAGTGGTATTTCTCGCTTTCCGTTTTCTGATTTTTTATCGGTATTTCATTCATGTGGGGGATTGTTAGAGAAAATGATTTTATAAAATAGTTTGGTTTTTGGTCTTGGTGGGATTGGAACTTAGGATCTATTGGTCACTAAGGACACTAGCTCATTTTCACTATTTGTGAATGAACCTTTAGTCCCACATAGGGAAAACTAAAGATGATACCTCTCCATAAGTATTGAAAATTTTGATATTAGAGTGGCCCTTGGGTCATTAGAACTTTTGTGCGAGGTAGAGGACTTAGGCAATGGGCTAGTTGGTGCAATCATACATTTTCAAACACGCGCGGTGCTTCGCACCGAAGCACGCACGCGGCCGCCGTCCGTGCATGCGGGCGGGCGGGCCGGGTCGGGCTGGGCTCGGGTGTGGGTGTGGGTGTGGGTCAAGACTTATCTTTATCTTTTTTGGCAAAACTTCTTTTGAATTTTTGAATTAATAATTAAAAGATTTCAAACAAAATAAATCTTTGGGCGACATTATGTCTATGCATGAACGTTATATCAACATTAATTTGCATGAACGTTTTATATCAAACTTAAATTTGCATGAACGTTTTTATTTCAAATTAAATTTGCATGAACGTTTTATATCAAAGATAATGACGCATGAACGTTACAAACCGTTGGAAAGAATCTGAATTAATTGAAATTGTTTTAATGCGCGTTTATGAGACCTCTCTCTATTTCCCCCTATATAAAGCGATCACTTTCTCTCATTTCGTTTTGTGTCCAGAAGAGCTATTATCCTCTTCTTTTCGTCTTCTCCCCCTGTGTGGTCCTTTATTTTTCATTCCGTGCGCAATTGCTGTTGAGGTCGTAAGAGTGGGCAAGTACTGTAGTGCTAACAGTGCTTGCAACGGGCAGTTTTATCCTGGATACGAACTTGACCACAGGGTATAGGCATCACTCATTCTTGAGGCGTACCGGTCAAATATTGTGTTAAGGACAGCGTGTTGAACACGTGACTCTGTCCTCTGTTTGGAGTCCAATTGAGTGTCTATTTACTTTCCGGATATTAATCCTTTTATTCTTACATTTTTCTAACATTTTTCTTGAGTGTTTTATTGTTACAGACGCAACAATCTTAACACGATATTTCTGTTTTCTGTCTGTAACAATGGGTAAGAACGATGTTGAAAGGCCTGCAAAGTTTTCTGGAAAAGACTTTAAGAGGTGGCAGTCAAAATGTTATTCTTTCTAAGTTACCATGAGTTGGATTCATATGTTCTGAAACCTTTTGATGAATCACTGAATGATGCTGGTCGTGAGTCTTCTTTAGAAGAATGGAAGAGGAACAATTACATGCCTAAAAATCATATTCTGAATTGGTTGGAGGATGCTTTGTATGATTTTTACAACACTAAAGAAAACCTCTCTGCTTTTGATTTATGGGCTGCTTTGGAGGCGAAATACCAAGCTGAAACTGCCGGAAGTAAGAAATTCTTGGTAGCTAGGCTTTATGAGTATAAAATGGTGAATGACAAATCTGTGGTTGATCAATTCCTTGAACTCCAGCAAATTATGAATGAAATTCTTGCGGAAGGTATGGTGATTGATGAAACTTTTCAAGTGTCTACTGCTATCGAGAAATTGCCTACTTCTTGGTCCGAGTACAAGAAGAAACTGAGACATGAAACTGCTGAAGTTACTATGGTTGAACTGGGTAAGAAAATTCAAGTTGAAGAATTGTTGTGCTCCAAGGACAAAAATGTATCTTCTTCAAGGGACATGTCTTACAAAGCTCATGTGACTGAACACAAAGGTTCCAAAACTGTTGACTGTGTCTTCATAGGGTATCCTGAGCATACACCTGCATATTGATTTATGGTTGTGAATTCTGATGTTTCTGAAATTGGTGTAAATACTATTATGGAGTTTAGGGATGCTGTGTTTTTTGAAAATGTTTTTCCTTTAAAATCTGACTCTCGTAAGAGAGGTGTTGATCCCCTAGATGTTCCTTCAACCAGTCATACTTTACCTTTAGAGGAAGATGAAGTAGAATTTGATCTTAGGAGGAGTAAAAGGGATAGAAACAAAACCTCTTTTGGACCTGACTTCATAACACTAGAAGAGTCTGATCCTCAGACTTATAGAGAAGCCATGACTTCTTCTGAAGCTCCGTGGTGGAAAGAGTCTTCTATTAGTGAAATGGAATCCATCAAAGAAAATGATACATGGGAGATAGTAGATTTACCTCCAGGGTGTAAGGCCATAGGATGTAAATGGATCTTCAGGAGGAAACGTAACATAGATGGAACTATTCAAAAATACAAGGCTAGGTTAGTAGTCAAAGGCTACAAACAAAAGGAAGGTGTAGATTTCTTTGATACTTACTCACCCGTTACGAGAATTACTTCCATTAGGATGTTAATTGCTATAGCCGCGGTTCATAACCTAGAAATACATCAAATGGATGTAAAGACATCTTTTCTACATGGTGAATTAGATGAAGAAATTTACATGGAACAACCTGAGGGCTTTGTAGTGAAAGGTTGTGAAAACAAAGTTTGTAAATTGAAAAAATCTTTGTATGGATTGAAACAAGCACCTAAACAATGGCATGAAAAATTTGATCATGTAATGTTTTCTAGTGGTTTTAGAATCAATGAATCTGACAAGTGTGTATATATTAAGCTTGCAAATGATGCATGTGTGATTGTATGCTTGTATGTTGATGATATGCTTATACTTGGTACAAACATGGATGTAATTAATTCCACTAAGAACATGCTGAATGAGAACTTTGACATGAAAGACTTAGGCCCTGCAGATGTAATCTTAGGGATGAAAATTAGGAGAAATTCTAACGGTTATAGTCTTAGTCAATCTCATTATGTTGAATCTGTGCTTAGAAAATTCAATCATTTTGATTGTAAACCTGCTTATACTCCGTATGATCCTTGTTGTAAACTCAAAAAGAACAAAGGTAATGGAGTATCACAACTTGAATACTCACGAATTATAGGAAGTCTGATGTATTTAATGAATTGTACTAGGCCAGACATTGCTTATGATGTGAGTAGGTTAAGTAGGTATACTTGTAATCCAGGGCAGGAACACTGGGATGCACTTTTTAGAGTGTTGAGGTATTTGAAATACACTTTGACCTTTTTTTTGAATTATGAAAGGTATCCTGCCGTCCTTGAGGGATTTTGTGATGCAAACTGGATATCAGACTCAGAGGAGTCTAAGTCTACGAGTGGATATGTTTTCACTCTAGCATGTAGGGATGTTTCTTGGAAGAGTTCCAAACAGACCTGCATAGCTCGATCCACTATGGAATCTGAGTTTATTGCGCTAGACAAAGCAGGAGAGGTAGCCGCTTGGCTAGGATGCTTTTTAGAAGACATTCCCCTCTGGCATAGGCCTGTGCCGGCTATATCTATACATTGTGATAATCAAGCTGCCATAGCTAAAGCTAAAAACAGCTACTATAATGGGAAGTCTATACATATAAAAAGAAGACACGATACCCTAAAACAACTAATCTCAAAAGGCGTTATTTCCATTGATTGGGTTAAGTACAAGGAGAATATCGCGGACCCTTTGACGAAAGGTTTGTCCAAGGAGATAGTTAGTAATGTATCTAAGGGGATGGGGCTTAGGTTCATTAAATAAACTTGCCATGAAGGATACTCAACCTTGCTGACTGGAGATCCCAAGATCAAGGTTTCGAATGAGAAACTAATTTGTGGCGGGTCAAGGTAAACACTATCAGAGAATTCATTCTCTGCCCCTTCCCTATGGTGTAGACGTGATAGTGTGACTGCATGTGAGGATGACTTTATATTAAGTCTTAATGAGTTATATAGTTTCAATTTTGGATTGAAGTGGGGTGTAGCAGTAAACACTCTTGATAGAACTCACCTATCTGAATGTGGAAGTGGGTCGCTTCCTATGAGAAAAGAGCTGATTCTCTAGAGCATTCTGTGAAACGGGATTTGTCCAGGGCCAAAAAGGACACAACGGCACGAACTCGACAGCACCTAGAGAGATATCACGCGTGGTTATTATCGCGGATTACACCAAACGGTGGTAGTTCAAGACATCACGTTCACTGTCCATCAAGTAGTTCCGGCAATTTCTCATTAAGCAAAGGTTCAAGACCTCATGGACACCTCTTGCCTAAGTGGTATTTCTCGCTTTCCGTTTTCTGATTTTTTATCGGTATTTCATTCATGTGGGGGATTGTTAGAGAAAATGAGTTTATAAAATAGTTTGGTTTTTGGTCTTGGTGGGATTGGAACTTAGGATCTATTGGTCACTAAGGACACTAGCTCATTTTCACTATTTGTGAATGAACCTTTAGTCCCACATAGGGAAAACTAAAGATGATACCTCTCCATAAGTATTGAAAATTTTGATATTAGAGTGGTCGTCGGGTCCTTAGCACTTTTGTGCGAGGGAGAGGACTTAGGAAATTGGCTAGTTGGTGCAATCACACATTTTCACACACGCGCGGTGCTTCGCACCGAAGCACGCACGCCGCCGCCGTCCGTGCGTGCGGGCGGGCAGGGCCGGGCTCGGGTTCGGGCTCGGGCTCGGGTGTGCGTGTGGGTGTGGGTCAAGACTTATCTTTATCTTTTTTGGCAAAACTTCTTTTGAATTTTTGAATTAATACTTAAAAGATTTCAAACAAAATAAATCTTTGGGCGACATTATGTCTATGCATGAACGTTATATCAACATTAATTTGCATGAACGTTTTCTATCAAACTTAAATTCGCATGAACGTTTTTATTTCAAATTTAAATTTGCATGAACGTTTTATATCAAACATAATGACGCATGAACGTTTCAAACCGTTGGAAAGAATCTGAATTAATTGAAATTGTTTTAATGCGCGTTTATGAGACCTCTCTCTATTCTCCCCTATATAAAGCGATCACTTTCTCTCATTTCGTTTTGTGTCCAGAAGAGCTACTATTCTCTTCTTTTCGTCTTCTCCCCCTGTGTGGTCCTTTATTTTTTTCCGTGCGCAATTGCTGTTGAGGTCGTAAGAGTGGGAAAGTACTGTAGTGCTAACAGTGCTTGCAACAGGCAGTTTTATCCTGGATACGAACTTGACCACAGGGTATAGGCATCACTCATTCTTGAGGCGTACCGGTCAAATATCGTGTTAAGGACAGCGTGTTGAACACGTGACTCTTTCCTCTGTTTGCAGTCCAATTGAGTGTCTATTTACTTTCCAGAAATTAATCCTTTTATTCTTACATCTTTCTAACATTTTTCTTGAGTGTTTTATTGTTACAGACGCAACACTTAATACATAGATTAATAAACAATGAAATCTAGAATGAACAATGAAATTTAGAAAATCAAATAGCAGTTTGAGCTGGGTCAATATTTGAAATTTAACCTCTGGATTTGATCGTTAGTTTGGGTTGTTTCTGTTGTTTTTGTTGTCGTAGTCGTCTCAAATCCATTTCCCCACCTCCATTTGTCGTTGATGTTGTTGTTATGGCAAATCCATTGTCTCAAAAACCCTCGCAAGTTTCTCCTAATTTCAATAATAAAAGGGTTATTTGGTTTTTAGTACTCATATTTTGTCCAATGGTAGTGTTTGGTCTAGGGCTGTCAATGGGTACCCATTACCCGGGTCCGTAACCGGATCCGATGGATTCGGGTCCGGTTCCGGGTCCTTAAATTGGACCATTAACCATTTTGGACCCGACGGGTAATTACCCATATATACCCGTTTATGAACGGGTCCATCCGGATCCTACCCGTCGGGTACCCGCGGGTATTCGGGTATTTCATAAAGGTTAATTTTGTAAAATCCCAGCGAAATTAGGTCATATATAAGGAAAGGATGAGAATCTCGCCCCCATTCCGATCTACTTTCTTCTCCTGCCTCTGCCTGCAGAAGTAGTTATTAAGCTCACCACTCATTCCGATGAATCCGATCTACTGTTAATGTTGGCGTTAATCACTTAATCCATCAAAGATTCAAAGTGTGTTATACTGTTATTACTAAGCTCAGACTTGATAAGGATAGGAAGTCGTTCTTGGATCGTAACTCGTAAGGCCAAAGGTAGAGCTGCTGCTGATAAAGATAAGGGTACCAAGTTTACTACTGATGATGTTATGCAGAACGTTGATTGATTGATTGGTGGTTCATCGATCCTCTCTTGAGGTTATTATTATCTTGTTTTTAGGGTTTCTTTGTTATGAGTTATGTTTTCGTTTTAGGGTTTCATGAATTTGAGGATTTTGAAAACATGGATTATTATGATGATGATTATGGTAACATTTTGTCTATGAAATTGGATATTTTAGGTTTTAATTTGTTTGTTTATGTTATTATTGAATCTGTGAATGGTGAATGGATGTTTTGAATTTACCCCTTTTGTTTCTTCTTACTCAAGAGGAAAGAATTTTTTAATTTGCAGTATTGGGTGTTACTTTAGTGATTTTGAATTACTGGTGAATGGGCAATTTTTTATGATTCTGAAAATTTGTTATGGATTACTTTATGACACCTGATAGGCTGATACATATGTTTGTTGGGTTTTCCTTGCAGAGGCAACATGAAAAGTCAAACAGGAAGTAGTGTTGGTGATCATTGTGTTCCTGTAAAGAAGACTAAAGTTACCGTTTCGAAATCCCCGTGTATGCCGCCTCCTAAAGCTGCCGTTTCGAAGGCTGCAAAGAAGAGTAAAGTTGTAAACTCAGCAGAGCCGAAAGAAGTAGAAACTGTAGCCAGTGAGTCAAGTGATACTGGTGATTCTGATTCTGATCATATAGAAGCGGCAACAACAGATGTGGTTCCGTCACCTACACGTAAACGCAAAAGAACCTCAAAGTATTGGGCTGAATTTCAAGAGGTATTGATAAAAGGGAAAACACACGGAGAATGCAAGCACTGCAAGAGGAATATTGGTGCGGAGAGCAAAAATGGGACAAGCAGTTTGAGGAAACATCTAAATAGTTGTATGGCGTACAAAGGAGCACAACAGCAAATTAACCAAATGTTCTTGAAAGCTAGTGAAACACAAGATGGGTCAGTAGCTGCTTACAACTTTAAGTTTAACCAAGAAGTAACTCGTGATTGTATTGCAAGAATGATTATCTTGCATGAACTCCCTTTCTCATTTGTAGAGTACATTGGTTTTAGAAGGGTGATGACTTCATTACAACCCAATATTAAACTTGTGAAGCGGAACACTACGAAGTCAGACTGCATAAAGATTTATCAAATGGAAAAGAAGCATTTGTACGATATTTTTAGTAAGGTACAGAGTCGCATAAGCCTTACTACTGATATGTGGACTTGTACCACTCAGAATAGAGGTTATATGGCTTTGAAAGCTCACTATGTTAATGAAGAATGGAAGATTCAGAAGAGAATTTTATCTTTTAACGCTGTGGATGTGCAACACACAGGAGTTAACATTGCAAAGGTACTGATGGAGCAGTTGTACAAGTGGAATATAGATAGGAAGATAGCTTCAATTACGCTGGATAATGCTTCAACTAACAAAGTCGTGGTAAGTGAACTTCTTGCTCAGCTAAAACCAGATAATGGATTACTTTTGGATGGGGAATTATTCCATGTTCGATGTTCTGCTCATGTAGTTTCCATTATTGTTGATCATGGGTGCTGCAAATTAAAGAAGAAATACAGAAAATTAGAAATTCAGTGAAATTTATTAGAGGTTCACCACAAAGACAACAAAAATTTAAAGAAGTTTGCTTGCAAGTCAATGCTCCTGATAAAAAGTTGATTCAAGACGTTGATACAAGGTGGAATTCTACCTATCTGATGCTTGAAACAGCACTTCTATTTCGGGAAGCATTTAACCGGTTCGGGAAGATTGAACCTGATTTTATTAATGTTGCTCCAACAAGTGAAGACTGGAATAATGCAAGTAGTCTTTCAATCTGCTTGAAGGTCTTTTATGAAGTCACCATTCTCTTTTCAGGTACGTCATACGTGACAGTTAATCGTTATTTTGATACTGCTTGTTATTTGTATTTAGAACTTCGTGAGTGGTGTGATTCTGATGATGCATTAATCTCAAAAATGGCAGTGAATATGATGAAAAAGTTTGAAAGATATTGGCAACTTACTAGTAAAACATTTGCAATAGCTTCCATTTTAGATCCTCGGTTTAAAATGAAATTATTGGATTACTATTTCCCATTAATATATCCTGGTAACAGCGAGGAGAAGAAGTTAGAAGTTATGGAAGTCTTGAAAAGATTGTATAATGAATATGCAACACATTATGCTTCTTCAGCTCATGTATACTCAGCAAACATTTCGACAAATCAAGTGAACATGGAAGATTCAGTTGGTAGTAGTGGTAGTACTTCATCTTCTCAAAGTTCTTTTACTTCTAGAAGGAAAGGTTTGACGGCATTTCTGGAAGAAAGTTCACAACATGACGTTGTTCGCACAGATCTAGAGCAATACCTATCAGCTGATGTTCACCCTATTAGAAAAGGAAGTGGTATTGATCTGAATGATTCTAGTTTTGATGTTTTGGGGTGGTGGAAATTTCATGGACCAATGTATCCAATTGTAGCAGTGATAGCTCGTGATATATTAGCAATTCCTGCGTCATCGGTGGCTTCTGAATCTGTTTTCAGCACCAGTGGTAGAGTTGTAGATAAATTTCGTTCTTCAATGCTTCCAGAAACAATTGAAGCTCTGATATGCACACAAGATTGGATAAGAAGTGCGCTGAAGAGTAAGTAACATATTCAATTCATGTTTGTTATTATATCAATTTTAGTTAGTGATTCATTTACTATGGTTCTTGTACGTCAACTAACTATTTTATTGTGTTAGATGAGGGATATGGGTTAGGTAGTACTTCACTTCAGACTCTTTTGGAGGCAATGGAGGAGTTCGAGTCAGACGATGATGATGCAACATCGCACATTGTCTAACTGACTGACTATCAATTTAAGGTAAAATAACCAGCTAACCTTGGAATATGCACCCTGTACTCAGGTCTCCAATTAGATGAGATAAAGTAAATAAAGGTAGAAAAACAAAACAAGATAAAGTGCATGAAAAGAGTAGAAACAAGAAACTTGTTACTGTGTATATATGTATATTCATTTTCAATCATCCTCTTACATATTTTGCTACAATGACCCTCTGAATTACTTCAGCATTTCATAGTTTTCTTGCATACGTATGATCAGATAACCCTAATGAATAATACTAATAGAGAAGATTTATGGAGCAAATTACTAAATCACAGGCAAGGTCTTTGATTGTGATATGGTTACTTCTTTTTGGTCAATTGGGAATATGATCAACTGTTTTTGTTTCTCTTGCAGGAACAATTGGAAATATGATGGTGAAATCTTTAGTGAACTGGTTGGAACTTCTTTTTGATATATATATATTATATAGGCATAGCCAAAGAACATGCGAAGTGCGCGAACTACATCCTTCTTTTTTGTATATGTACTTGTGAAGGAAAAACGCATTTATCTTTTGGGGCTTCTACAGTTTATAGAATGATATGTCTGTCAACTTTTGTGGTTATAATACGACAGACTATAGCCATTAGGGCAGGTACTGAATCTACTGATGGAGCAGTTATCGGCTAAAAACATGTCTGCCAACTTTTGTATTTAATATTTATCATATATAATGGCAGATTCTTACTTATAGCTAGGAAAGTAACTTTGATTTTCCTAATCTAAGGATTCTAAGCTCAAGTTTACTCTACTTTTGTATGTATGTTAAAGATGGTCACTTGGAAAGTCATATAACTGATAATCTAATATAAGTTTGTGTTTTTACCCGATGGGTACCCGGACCCGGTGATTACCCGTGACCTTTACCGGGTCCGGTTCTGGGCCAACACATTATGGAACCGGCCCCGGAACCGCTAGGACCCAGAACCGACGCTGATATGTCGGGTCCGGTTCTGGGCCATGTACTACCCGGGAGGACCCGGACCCGTTGACAGCCCTAGTTTGGTCTAATATTTGTCCAACTTAGTGTTTGGTACTTGAAAATAATGTAGACCAGACTCAGTTAAATATTGACTTCTGTTTAGAAATTAATTAAAAAACAAATTAAAAATAAATAAATGAAATTATTAGCTGAATTTACTATTATACCCTTTACTTTTTTAATATTTACATTAGATCAAACGGCTTTAGTTGGCCCATTTAGTTTTTTTCTTTTTTTTTTGATGGAAAACGAAATTATATTAAGACTAAAAGATATTGTACAATAATTGTACAATTTCATTTTTTGCAAATATATTGGAGATGATACTCTCCTTTTTGACTTCCGGTGAATGTGGCTAGTCCTGTGTTGGGATTTCGAAATCCTCGTTTCTTTAGCTATTGAGTCCGCCGCTGCATTATGGTCCTTAATTATGTGCCTGATTTTTGCTCGAGGAAGTTTTTTGAGAATCTGCATTATGGCCCATTTAGTTTCCGATCCCGATCTAACAGATTATATAGTCCTCTAGTCATCCGTGCACAAGTTGAGAAGGTTTTGGGAGGTGTTATTGAAGTCGACAAAGCAAGGAAGGAAAGAGTTACGACTGTTGATTCACGGTGATAAACAGAAGAGATTTATCAGTGTTTAAATTACTCGAAGCAAAATAGATGATATGATTTGAATTTGATTTGGACAAGGATTGATACAATAAAACAGGGAGGAAGTGAGCTGTTTTGAGAAAGAAATTAGGGAAGAACAAGTACTGTTTTCGTTCATATTAAGGATGTATGGAGGAAATTAAAGAAGGATATTGTGAGCTTATGAAGAATTAGAAGTTGGGTTTCTAGTGAACTCGAGTAATTTGTAAGGGTTTTGTACGAAAAATTTGCCGAGGAAACAGGTTATAGAAAGGTTGTTGTAGTTGTTCAATGTGGTGATAAATTGTTGAGATTCGAGTCTTTAGATTCCTGATGGATTCGAAATTGCAGGCCGCAGAAGCTATAAAAGGATCTAAAATAAGCAGAAGAAAGTATATCTTCATCACCAGGGAACTACACCCCCACCTGTTTGCATAAACTCCACAAAGAGGAGCTTTCTAACTCCTGTCGAAATTCTCTGTCTCCTGAGTTTCTCTCCCACTCATGATGGATAGGTTGAATACAGATCAATATGATTTAAGGTATGCACCGAGCTATAAATTTGAATAAGTTCATTAAGAAGAGGAAGAACATTATTAATTGAATCTTCGGTTGATAAATTAGGGCAAATAATTGAATATTCGGTTGATAAATTAGGGAAAATTCTGAGAGAGTGAAGGAGGGGTTTTCATTTGGGGAATGATAAAGGTGAGAGGAGAAATGGGTTTCAATGAAAGGAACATCAATCCATGGTACTTCAGTAATGGAAAGGGAAGAGTTTTTGGTGAAGATGAAAGAATTCATGTTCAACCTCGAACGGGAACGAGTTTGTTCCTCTTTCATGGTGATGATATTCCAGATTCACTTTGAAATAGAAATCTGTCACTGGTTAGTTCAACTCTTTGTTTCTTCAATTTTTCTAAAATAGTTAATCTTCTGGTGTTGATGAAAAACTTTGAGTACCAAACGACATCACAAAACTATATATTCAATCATGCTTAATCTTCAGTTGTTGATAATACTGTTAATGATAATTTCAGAAAGAATATGAAATGAAGTATTTTGTTTGTTTCAGAGAACTTATGTGTTTGAAGAAGATGAGATGACCAACGTCCTGTGAAGAACATATCCCACGTCTTTCTCCTGTTACCGAAATTCACCAACTTCTGGTCTAAATAGAAGGACATAAGAGTAAATTCTTTTATTTATTTGATTTTCAATAATTTTTAATGAATACTAAACAACATTCCAGAGCCAATGCCGGTCAACGTTATTTTCAAGTATCAAACACGAAATTGGACAAATATTAAACCAAACACTAACATTGGACAAAATGTGAGTACCAAAAACCAAATAACCCATAACAAAATTGTATAAAAACAATTCAAAAGCCTAGATCAAACTTACGTATTTAAAGATAAGATTAGAGGCGTTTTTAATGATGGAGAAAAACACTGATTATGTTTGTATAGGATAAAACACAATCAACTTTAGATTTGATGATGGAGGTCGTGTTTTCCTCTATCACTAACGAAGAAAAACATTGATTTTGTTCTTAATTATGTTTGCTTTTCATTAACTAATTCCACGTAGGGAGAAATCGGTAACTTAAGGCCATATATGACAATTTGAGTTTGGGCAGTTGAATTCTTGGTTATTTTAACAATAGTCATATTTTAGTTGTCTATTAGACCCAGGAATTCAAATCAAAGGTTTAATTAACCAATTTAGTGATAAAATAATTAACATATATGCATAAAATAACTTATTTTGGTGCCACGTCTCAGCCTGTTAAGAGATTTAAAATCAGAAATTCTTTTGTCAATACCAGTGTGGCTAACATCTCTGTTGAAGTATGAATAAATACAATTGTGACGATGAGTCACAGAAGAGGCATTCTTCAAAGTATAATATTGTTTTATGAAGTTATCCTTTTTTTATTTTCACAAGAGTGGAAACACATTTGAGAATATGATGCAAAGATTTTTAAAGAACATGAATTCTTTCACTCTCAAGTTGTGAGGGAAAAACCTTTTAAGAATATTCGTTTGATCTGCAGTCACCGAACTTACCATTGCTGGAGGTTCGGACAGGAGTTTCCATACGAAAAAAAATTCTTAAATTGTTTATTGCATTGTTTTATAATGTGACCTTTATTGCATCGTTTATTGCATTGTTTTATAATGCATTGTTTATTGCATTGTTTTATAATGTGACCTTTCCATACGAAGAAAAATTCAATTGGGAGAGCGGGCTTTCTGAGATCTGACATGATCAGTGTTAACCTTCTTGAGTAGTGCAAAGACTGCTTTAGAAATTTCTTGATCATCCTTTATCAGAAGTTTGAGATCCATGAAGATTCATATTCCCTATTAGGTGCAACGGAATGTGGATGAGTGTCATTTACTTTATCAGATCATGATTTTAGTATAGAAAACTCCTTTTTCATCTTTTCGATTCTTGATAGTGCTTCAATAATTAAAACCAAATACAAAAAACCTATGTAAAGGAATATGGAGGGGGAACTAATCTATGTAAAAGTTCAAAAATGCCCCCAATCAGTTAGACTTATTATCTTATTATTCTCCCATAACTCACTTAAATCTAATTAAAACCAAATACAAAAGACCTAAATCAAAATCAAAATCATTTTCATTTTTTCTTCTCGTCCTCTTCTCCTTTTTCTCTTTCCACCTTCTTCTTCTGCCGATCCTCAAAAAGTTTCATCGCCAATTAAGCTCTTCATATAAAAGACGACATGGGAAAAACAAATAGGAAACACAAGAAAATCCAAAATAACCCAGTGAATCAGCGAATGCTAATTCAACTTCATCATCTTCGAATGAAGATGTTCAAACAGAAGTTAATGCCCCAGAAATGACTTATATAATGGAGTTATTGCCTCCCATCCATAATTCATAGACTTCGTCTGGGAAATCATATTCATCCTAGCCCTAAGTACTGGATACGACTGGAAAGTAGGAACTCCCAACCGTATTTTTCTTCTGCGGCTAAGAATATCCTAGATGTATGTATTTTTATGTTTTGAAAAATTCTGAGATTGATTGTTTTTACGGCTTGATTTTCCTAACTATAATAGGAAAACCCATTTGCACCACTTATGTCTTAACGCTGTGTGATTCTACGGTTTGGAAAAATTATGAGGTTGATTGCTCCACGACACTTGTGTCCTAGCCGTAAGTTTATATTTATATCCATGAAGTTTAAAGTTACAACGTCACCATATCATATCCCATATTCCAATCGTAGTTGGTTAATTTTACATTTTTTCTTGTTTACAAATATTTTAATAATATTATATATGATATGTATTTAACTTTATTAAATATATCTGTTGAACATGATTTTTTAGATTTTTAGGAAAATAGAAAAAATGAATGACCCTACTCCAGCCTTTCGTCACGGAAAACCATTGGTTGCAAGTAATAGGGACAAAGGTGCACTTGTCGTTGGTGGTAGAGCGGGAGAAGAAGAGAATAATGAACATGTATTATGATTTCTCAACAACAAAATCTAAAGATTCAAGAAGAAGAAACTGCCGAAGCAAGTATTGCTCCATCAGTTGCTAATGATAAGGGAGGAAAAGTGAGGGAAAAGAATGGGACGAAGAAGTATCCACCAATACCAACAATAAGACAAATCATTTTATACAATGGAGTTATTTCCTCCCAAAGTGAATGGAAGAACTTAGGATGAGCAAGTGATCTGTTAGAGCACAGCTCGGTCGAACTCACAAGCGTTGCTATCTCAAGCTTGTTTGTCAAGTTTAGGTGATCAAAACTATAAGTCTTGATTTCTAGTCTACTTATAGCTATGTCTCAGATTATGATAGAATGTGTAGTTGATCTTTAGACTTTACGACGTTAATCGATTGAAGACGAAGATCTACTGAGGAGAGCTTGGAGGAACTTCATCAACAAAAGGTATGTGGAGACTAAAACTTATCTATCACTCAGAAGTCTATTCTATTATATCTCCTATTGAGACTAAGTCGTATAACTATATAGACTTTTACATTATACACATTTGATATTTCGAGCTGAGTTTAACTCGCTTATATCTTTCTCGAAATATGTGTTTGAAAGATTTTTTCTTTAGCTACATTCATCACTATACTTGACGAGTTTAGTTGGAAACAATTTATTTGTTTGATACTAAATAATGAGTCAAAAGATGATCACGTGAAAAATTCATTGAAACATCTTACATGATTTGTGTGAAACAGTCATTTGATGTAGACTCGGAATGTTTCGTATTGATCATTCGATCACTTGAAAATTGCTTATAAGCTAATGGTTTGTGTGAGACAGCCATTGTCGTCTTCTAAGAATGATTCAATGATTGAAATGGGAGTTTAGAACTAAAACACATGTTTAGAAAACATCACAGTACACGTACTTAATGTACAAACTGTGTTGGTATGGTTCAGGTCCGAAAACTAAGTTTGCATACCAGTATGTGAATGGTTCTAACTAAGTTAGCTCCGGAACGACAATATGCGTACCCGTTTGCAAACTGCCGTACATGACCAAAGTCCGGAACTTAAGTTTGCGTACCCATTTGAAAACTAAGTGGTGAAAGTTATAAAATAGGTTTAGTATGATTTCATACTCATGAACAAATATATTTATAAATTAAGGAATGCATCTTTGCAAACCATGGCTTAGTGTTCATAAACTGATTCTTTTGAATCAATCCGATTTTGTTTCAATTGTGTCTTGTATAATTCTATGAGAATATAAACAATTGAACAACTCTATAAGTAACACAATTCGGTTCAATTGATTATCATTTGATCTAGAAGTGTTAGATGAATGTGGTTAATAAAAAGTGTTCATATGGCTAACTTCGGTTAACTATTGTTGAGCCAACTCAATATACACGTTTAGTTACGTTTACCCATATGTAAATGAAGGTATATTTCATTTGTGTGTAACAAGCTAAGACCATCTGTTAGAGCATAGCTCGGTCAACCCCGCATGCGTTTCTATCTCAAGCATGTTTGTCAATGTTAGTGATCAAAACTATAAGTCTTGATTTCTAGCCTACATAGCTAAGTCTCGGACTAGGATAGAAAAGTGTAGTTGAGCTCAATGACTTCATGGAGATTCATCATACAACGACGAAGATCTATACAAGGAACCGTGGAACTTCATCAACAAAAAGGTATGTGGAGACTTGAACTTATCTATCACTCAAAAGTCTATCTCTTCTATCTCCTACTTCTTATGAGACAAAAGTCGTATGCTATATAGACTAGATCATACACATTTCACATTTCGCGCTGAGCATTCATTGCTTATCTTTTATCTCGAAATCGTGTGTTGGTAAAGGGTTTCGCTTTGATCAAGTTTATCTTCACCTAGTGACGAAAGTCATGAAAAGTTTCAATCACTTTGAGAATTGCTTTGACGTGAATCGGTCTGTGAATAACGGCTACATAGCGTCCTCTGAGAATGTCTCAATGATTGAAATGAGAGTTTAGATTACATAACCATGTATTCCTTGAACCGAAGTTTTCGAACTTTGTTGATCAAGAGAAATCGGGAGGATTGTGGAATTGGCTTGTCAAGTCCGCGAACCTAGTTCGCAGACTCAGTCCGCGAACTGTCGGAAGTTCTCGACTGAGAATTTCTGCTGGGATTTTTCAAATACTCGTTTGTGTGTTAAGTCCGTGAACTCAGTTTTCGAACCCAGTCCGCGAACTGGCGGAAGTTCTCTTTCCGAGAATTTCTGTTGAGTTTGGAAAACTCAACCGATTAACTTAAGTCCGCGAACTTGTTTGTGAACTTAAGAGGTTATGATCTAAAGATGTGCTTTGAACATGAAACATTAAATTACTAAGGAATGCTTTATGCAAACCGTGGCTATAATTTTCATGAGCCGATTCAATCGAATCGAATCATCTTTGCCTCAATTGTGTCTTGTGTAGTTACATAAGATCTCATAACAATTGAATAACTCTTTAACTAGTTCATTTGAGTCAATTGAACTAGTTATGGTGAAGAAGAACAAGGTTAATATGAAATGCTCATATGGTTAACCTTTTGGGTTATTATGTTGAACCGACATACACGTACACGTTTGGGCATGGTTTTCACGAACCCAGTAAACGTCTACCCAAGTGTGTATGACAAGCTAAGTTCTCGATCTAACAGTTGAGAAATATTAGCTTGAATCTAAATCAGGTTTTCATCTAATGGTGAATATGGATTGCTTTTTAACTAAGGCAAAACCCTGATTTGAAGGCTATATAAAGGAGACATCTAGCATTGTGCAAAACTAATCCCCACACGTCTGTGTGATACTAGTGCGCTCGCTAGAGTCGATTCTCCTTTAACCTTTGGTTTTCTTCTCTAAAACCAGGTTAACGACTTAAAGACTTCATTGGGATTATGAAGCCAGACCGATACTACTATTATCGTAGTTGTGTGATCTGATCTTGCATCTTCTATCGTACGAGTACAATCGATTGATTGGCTTGAGATCGTGAGAGTTCTCCAATAGGCAAGATAAAGAAATCACAAACATCTTCGTCTCACTGTTTGTGATTCCTCGACAAACCGCCTGTGTAGTCCGGAAGGATTGTAGAGAGGTGATTGAGTAATCTAGGCTGTTCTTCGATAATATAACACCGGATTATCAATTGGTTCATGTTCACCTTGATTTTATATCTTAAAACGGTACAAAACCTAGGGTTTATCTGTGGGAGACAGATTTATCCTTTGATAGACTTTTCTGTGTGAGATAGATCTGTTTATTATCAAGTCTGTGATTTTGGGTTGCAGCAACTCTTGGTTGTGGGTGAGATCAGCTAAGGGAATCAAGTGCGTAGTATCCTGCTGGGATCAGAGGCGTAGGAGTACAACTGTACATTGGATCGGTGGGAGACTGATTGGGGTTCAACTATAGTCCAGTCCGAAGTTAGCTTGGAGTAGGCTAGTGTCTGTAGCGGCTTAATACAATGTGTATTCAATCTGGACTAGGTCCCGGGGTTTTTCTGCATTTGCGGTTTCCTCGTAAACAAAACTTCTGGTGTCTGTGTTATTTCTTTTCCACATTATATTTTATATAATTTAAATAATATAGGGTGTGCTTTAAGATCATCAATTGGAAATCCAACCTTTGGTTGTTGATTGATATTGATTGATCCTTGGACATTGGTCTTTGGTATCGTCCAAGTATTCCTTGTATTTGATAAAGACTCGCTATTGTTTTTAGCTTGAGTAAAAATCAAATCAAGAGAGAGATATTAACTCCTTGAGATACTTTTATCTAGATTGAGTCTGACTGTCTAGTTGATTCTCTAGCAAAGTATTTCGGAGTTAGTCCATACAGATTGCTAAGCGAAATACTGGGTGGTGTTGTTAGACCCCCGCTTTTTCACCATCTAACGGTGGAGAGATATTTATTTGGTTTTAAGCAAACTTAGCTTGAATTTTAAAATCAGGTTTTCATCTAATGGTGAATATTGATTGCTTTGTTTCAAAGTTATCAAATGCTGATTTGAAGATTATAAGGGAGAACTCTAGCAACTGGAAAACCTAATCCCCACACCTCCTGTGTGATACTAGTTGAGTACTAGAGTCGATTCTCCTTTAACCTAGGTTTTTCCTAAATCCATTATAGGTTGACTTGAAGACTTCATTGGGATTTTGAAGGCAGACCCAACTATTTTCTCCGTAGTTGCGTGTTCTGATCTTACTTGTTTTATCGTATTGAGTACTATCTTTTCGAAGATTGACTCGAGATTTATCCCCGATAGGTAAGATATAAAAAGTAATCACAAAGCTCTTCTTCTCATTCTTTTTGATTCCACAATAACTTGTTCTACTACCATATAGTTAAGTTATTGTGAGGTGATTGATATTTCTAGGTTGTTCTTTGGGAATATCAGACCAGATTATCAATTGGTTCATGTTCACCTTGATTTATCAAAAGACGAAATAAAAACTTCGTAGGTAATTATGTGGGAGATAGATTTACCTATATGAATAGACTTTTATGTGGGAGACAGATTTGTTTATCAAGTTTTCGACTTTGGGTCGTAGTAACTCTTAGTTGTGGGTGAGATTAGCTAAGGGAATCAAGTGCGTAGAATCCTGCTGGGATTCAGAGGCGTAAGGAACGCGACTGTACATTAATCGGTGTGAGACTTGGTTGGAGATCAACTACATTCCAGTCCTAAGTTAACTTGTAGTAGGCTAGTTTCTGTAGCGGCTTAATACAGTGTGGTGTTCAAAACTGGACTAGGTCCCGGGGTTTTCTGCATTTGCGGTTTCCTCGTTAACAAAACTTTTGGTGTCTGTGTTATTTCTTTTCTGTATTATATTTTTTTTTTATATAATTGAAATATCACAGGTTGTGCGTAGTTCAATCAAATTGTAAATCCGACCTTTGGTTGTTGATTGAAATTGACACTTGAACATTGGTTTTTGATACCGTTCAAGTTATTTCTCATATCTATCGGGCTCACAGATTTCTATCTGTTCGATTGCAGATTGTATTGAGAAATTGAGATATAACTCTTGGATGTATTTTCTTGATTAAGTCTGGCTGTCTAGTTGATTCTCTTGGAATTATATTGGAGTTAGTCCATACAGATTGCCGAACGAAATATTGGGTGTGGTTGTTAGACTCCCGCTTTTCATGATCGATACGTTATGTTTGGTTATGAAACTTTATAGGATGCAAAAGCTTGTGCCGTAAAGGTAATAAGTCTAACTCTAAGATTGTATATGTTATTTTAATTTAATTATGATTTTTTTAGGATCTCAAGAAATCATTCTGAAACTAAAAAATCGGAAGGTGAAGTTTTTCCCATTGGATAGAGAACATGAAGCAGCGGTCGCTTTGGTAGAATCTTCGGGGTTATATCCTGAAATAGAATTTGCACATAAGACTTATGATACTGTTATTGTTTGTGGATTTAGGGAAAGATTCTGGCCTGAAACCATGACTTTTTATCTCATGTTCGACGAAATGGCTATCACTCCAGATGATGCTCACCAAATCACCGGTCTTGCTTTGGGTGGAAAAGTTATACCTGATGGTTTCAACAACTCTATTTCTTTTGAAGATCTTTATTCCTTTGTAAAAGATTGTCTTGAGTGGGACAAAGATGAAACACGGAAAAAATACGTGTCTTAAGAAGCACCAAGCCTTAACCTCATCAAGCTCGAGCTTCTGAGGTTGAGGCATTCATCCCAAGTTGAGACGCTCGTCTCAACTTGAGACAAGCTAGGAAAACCTCAAAATGTATTGTTCGCATATTTGCGTATCCCATTGCGGGGTAGGAATCAGAAAATCCGTTCATTGTCTTTGCTCTAAATAGGTAATCAACTCGGAAAATTTCCTACCAAACAACTAAGGTTGTAATTGATAGAAGTTAACTTCATGGAATTAGCCATCTTTCCATCGAAATGATGTGTTTCAATCGTCTAATCAAAGATCTATTTTTATGGAATTGTAAAAAGAAAAACATGGTCTAAAATATGTTTTAAACTTAAATGCATGGAATTTCATGAAAAGTCTTTCCTTGCCTCCCCCAGAAAACTGATTCCATCAGTGACAGAATTAGGGGGTGGCTCGGGATACTCCGGCCAGCCCAAAATTTCTAATTACAACCTAAAAACGTTTTTCCAAAAGTAATATTTGTGGGAATTTCTTTTAGCCCATCTTAACATTTGATTTTTAGCCCTATGTATATTGGTTTAGTCATTCTTAATGAATCGAGATAAAAACAACAACAAAACCCTCCCCTCACCATTTTTTTGATTTTTGTGGTTCCCAGTGGGTCCCATCCTTCGGGAGTTTAGCAGGGTCTATGTTTGGTGTGAAGCCGTTTTTTCGTGTTGTTTTTATCTCAATTCATTAAGACTTTTTGATATTGGTTTACGTTTACCCACCTAGATATTCGGTCCTGAGGCGCTGGATTCCATGAAACGCAGTTTACAGTGGAATTGTTTCCTTTCCCACTTATCAAATACAGTCTGAAAGAAGAAAAAAAAAGAAAAAAAAAAAAAAAAACTTAGGAAGAATACGCGCGGGAATTATTACAGGGTAAAAGGGACATTTTTCAGCGATCAGTCTCAACCACAAACACTTCCCTACTCTCCGTAGTCCACAAGGAAGAGCTTCAATCTCTTTGAATCGCTAGTTCCAAGAACATTTGCCTGAAAAGATGGCAGGCATTGTCAATTTCAGACCAACACCAGTTATTCGACCATCTTTAGCTCCAGGAAAACCTCTGAATCGTGTCTCTTTTAAGATTTCTGCAGAGATTAAAGAAACATCACAAAACCTCGGGGTTTCTTCTACTTCATCTCCTACAATAAAACCCCCTCCTAATTTTAAACCCCCAAAACCCACACGATTTGCGATACGTCCTGATAGGATTCTCGACGTCTTGACGGCTTCTCTCGGCTTGATATTTCGCCTTGGTACTGGAATTTTCGTGTCCGGGTATATCACAAAACCTCTGTCTATTAGTTTGTTTTCAAATTTATTTGGGTTCATAATGTGTAGAGTTAAATTCCTTCCGTTTGGTTGTATATTGTTAGGTATTCAGCATCCTTTGTATCTAGAAATGAGATCCCACCGGGCGACTATGCATTTGAAATCGGAGGTAAAAATATACCGTCGATTGTTAGTAATCCTTATCTTTTTCTTGGATATTTGCTTGGCTTTTTACAATATACTGAAAAAAAAGGACCTGTCTTTTTATTCCACCTTGCCTGGCTTTGTAAGCTTTTAATTGAGGATATTTGGAAATGTTGTTTGTACGTGTGCCATGTGAAAAGGCTATAAATGTGTAGTTTTTAGAGAAGTATAGTCTGGCTTCAAGCTTCAATTGTGTGTCAAATAGCAATTTATAGTGCATAATTGCTTCTAAGTTCCATCATTTACTGGATTTATAACTCGAAATTAGACATTTTATGACTTTCAATAAGGAAAAGGTCTGCATTAATTTCCTAATTACTGTTGAACTTTTTACTAGGTGTTACGGTGAAAGAAACTTCAAAATTAGGTCCTCGTCCAGAGAAACCTATTGAGATCTATGAATTTGAGGGGTACATTCTTAACCTCCTTTCGGACCATATTATTTGAAATTGAATTGGTGAAGAATCATGAATTTAAACCACTTTTCCTACACGACTGTCTCTTGGTAAAATAAGACTAAATTCTTATGTTGTTTGCTTCACGTATGGAAAATCGTGGATCATGTGCAAACTTCAGCTGTCCATTCTGTAAGAAGGTAACTAACTCAAAATCTCTCTCTATTAGTGTGTATATCAATAGATATGTATAAATACAGTTATACACATGTGGAACATAGACATCAATGTTCTCATTCAACCATCAGGGGTTGTCTTTCACTGCACCACCTTATTTAACAGAAAAGATTGCTTGTTGTACTCGTCACTGGATGTTGAGTTATCGGGCTGATTTGGATAATTATGGTGAGCCGGACAGTAGTCACATGGTTGTCGGGCCGATTTTCACTGCACCACCTTATTTAACAGAAAAGATTGCTTGTTGTACACGTCACTGGATGTTGAGTTGTCGGGCTGATTTGGCAATTATGGTGAGCCGGAAATCTCAAACTAAGGCCATATGACATTAGTCACATGGTTGTTGGGCTGATTTTCACCGCACCACCTTATTTAACAGAATAGATTGCTTGTTGTACTCGTCGCTGGATGTTGAGTAGTTGGGCTGATTTTGATAATTATGGTGAGCCGGAAATATCAAACTACGGCCATATGACATTGGTCACATGGTTGACCAGTCGATCAATCTGGACTGATGATATTCTGATTACAACATTCTCTTTTGGTTTTCATGTTTTTATGTTCCTTTTACCTTCATAGGCAGAAATACATAAGCTGGCCAAGATGAATAGTTATGTAGGAACTGAAATAATATTGGCCAAATTAAAACATAATAGAGAACGTTACTGAACTAACTAGAAAGATTGATGTTGCATCTGGTGAGTCTGTTTGGAGGATTATAACATTATTAGCTGTTTAAGCTAAGATATAGCCATATATACTCTGGTAATTGTAATTGTTTTGTTGATTTACCGCATAACCTCTGTCTCTGGCATGGACTAACTTTTTTATTTCTGAACAGGTTAGGGAAATTGTGAGTGTGTTGGATCTTGATGTCTTGTACTATCCTTGTCCAATGAATGGTCCAAACTTCCGTCCCAAGGTTGCTCAAATGGGTGGAAAGAAGCAGTTCCCTTACATGGTATAATAGCATTCCCTTATCTGTTGTCATGAAATAGAGCTATCAAAATATATTTACTGCACCTTTTCTTGAACCAACCACTGTCAGTTTCTGTCCTGTTGATCTTAAAAACCCTTTCATAGCACCAATCAATGCCCTGCTAACTTCATTATATGCAAATAAGATGCCAAGTGAATTAGACCTCTAAGTCTAAACTTCACCATTTCTGCAGGTTGATCCAAACACAGGTGTTGCAATGTATGAATCAGACAGCATCATTAAATATTTGGCTGAGAAATATGGTACCATGGCTTTTTCCCATCCATCTTCTAACTTCTCGTTGTCTATATTAAATTTTTTGTTTACCTCATTGACTTTTATGGCATATCGAAGCTAGTACTTGTATCCGACACTGGTGGACATGTCAGTTCATATTGCAGTCTTCATTATCCACTTGCGCTGCACAGAACCTAAAGAAAATGAAACGAGTCTAATTTATTTTAACTTTCTATAAATCGCACATCCAATTTTTTAGCTATATCAGTTTTGTTACTTAAAGCATGTCTAATGTATCTTCTCCTGGTCCACCTGTCTTGCTCTTAACCTATATCTAGGCATCCTGAACCACGGTTCATTTGAGGTTGCTTTCTTGCACATACCTTACTTGTTGTGGACATTGACACTCGTACCTCTACCATTGTTTCTTAGAATGACAAGTAGTTTGGAGTAATCCGTTAGAACTTGGCAAAACCCCTGTGCAGCATAATTTCTTGGACATTTCGTTGCTCTGTGCTCTGACTTCTGAGTTTTGTTTGTTTTGGAGGCACTCTATGTTGCATGAATTTATGCCTTGCTTTTGTCCCTGCTACCCATTAGTCTCTTATACAAGTTATACTTACACCTTACTGTCTTTATTTGTTAGGTGATGGAACTGTTCCTCTTTCATTGTCACTTGGACTATTAACCGTAAGCATTTGGCTTTACTGCTCACTTTTAACCTTGTAGAACGGTGCATCTTCTTTCTAATTTTTGTCATCCTCATATTTCACAAGGATGATTCTTTCATTATCATTAAACATTTCTTTGGTGATTTGATTGCAGACTTTAACTGAGGGATTTGCTATGATCGGTCGTATGGGGAAGGTAAACTACTTCAAATTTTGCACATTTTCTTTTTCATACAAAAATGTATTGAGTATAGTTTTGAATTTATCATCCCAAAAATATTAATCGACTTGGAATACTACGAGAGGAGTCTAGGTCTTATCTTGTTTGGTGTCCTCGTGGAGTTTATTCCAGGATAATCAAATCCTTTTACTCTCTGAATTCCTCTTAATAAATCTTTGACCAAGCAATGCTGTTTATATCTTTTTATCAGGGAAGTTCATATACTCCTTCAAAACTGCCTCCTAAACCTCTTGAGTTGTGGGCGTATGAGGTTAGTTCTAAGAAGTAAAATTTAAGATATATGACTATGAGATGTAATTTAGTTTCTCAGAAAGTTCTTTGTTCCTTTACTGCATCAAAGTTAGAATCTTCTGATTTTCACCTAATTATGATATTATCTGTTTCTCAGCCTTCTCCCTTCTGCAAAGTTGTACGCGAAGTCTTAGTTGAGTTGGAGATACCACACATACTACACAGGTAATTTTTGTACTGCTTTATGTCAGTTAACAAGAAAAGAAAAAAAAAAGACTGCCTGTCTCAAGATTTATGGGCATTTGGTATCATTTTGATCGTTTCACTCTAATCTGAGCTCCGTATTAACCATTTCGGTGATTTTGCTATAAAAATTTCACATTGCAGCTGTGCTCGTGGAAGTCCTAAGCGACAAATACTTTTTAAGAAGGCAGGACATTTTCAGGTATTTTCTTAATATCCTACTGTTACCCGTCAGAGTTCATGTTTGTTCAGTTTGTATATTCTGTATGATACTTCCATCTTAGTTTTAATATCCTACTGTTATATACGTGAAAAACAAATACCGCTAATTGACACAATTTACTTAACAGGTACCTTACTTGGAAGACCCCAATACAGGAGTGGAAATGTTTGAAAGTGCAGAAATTGTAGATTATCTCAGGGCAACTTATGTAAGTTAAGCTTAACAAATGCCTGCTTTGTATTTTTCTTACGTATACCATAGCTTATACTTGTATGTATTTTAGGTTGTACTAGTAACCAAGCATGTTCTTTCTGTATCATTCATATATCAGAGGCTTGTTACAGCAAATGTATATGTAACCTTACAATTTTCTTAATTGAGTAACACTTTCTTATCTTATGCCAGAGTTGGTAGACATCCATCGAAGTTCTTATTTTTACTAACATCGTACAAAGACATATGTATACTTGTTTGAGAACTTAGACGAGTCCGAGGAAGAATAACTAAACATAGATTATAATGGAGAATAGAATTGTGGAGACAAATTTACTTGTTAAGCCATTTAGCTTCAAATTTTGAATCATCGCAGGAATGAATTATTGTATTTTGTGGTTTGTCAATTTATGTTCCTGAGGAAACGTCACGAATTCACAAGTTAGATACATTTCAACTCCATTTGAAAAAAGCAGGAATCGTCTGAAAACTAAAGAAGAATCTGGAGAACAAACGGGGCGGTGGTGCTTGTTTAAAGATGACTAGAGAGCTTTTATGCGGCTACTCGGTAGGCCTACCGAATGGCTTTTGACTCTGGACGAAAATTGGAGGCAGTGGGGTTTCCACTTATGCAGGTGAAACCTATTTCGTTCACCTATAGTGACCAAATACCTACCCTATAGTCATTTTTGTTTTTGGTGAAGGATGCGTGTGGACTCCTGGGCTCCCCTAAAGTTTACTGAGTGATGAGTTCAGGTGACGACATGAACCATAAGGTTCTCACGCAAACATGCTTACAGCCATAGATGCAGAGTAGTCTACAAAGCTAGCTTTATTCGCCAAACAATTAAAAAGAGGGGATAAAGTAGGATGACGATTGCATGCATAAAATGGATCCAAACATTCCTCTCCAATTATTTTTAGAATTATTTCTCTTTGTTTGTTTCCAATCATCGGTAATATTTGAAATTGGAAACTAGATTCAACGGCCGAGGATGACTTAACCAAATTTACTTAACATATCCCATGGAATATCCATCCACCAAAGGTAGAGACTAGAGAGAAGAGGCAAAGCAACCAAGGAGTCGATTGTCTCCTAACAAAGAATGCCCCTCGATCAAAAATAAAATAAAAAAGTAGAATCTGTGATCACCTAAAATTCCTTGTGATCATGCCAAGAAAATGCCATTCACTTTGCAAAATTATGGTCCTCACATTGTGGAGATGGATGGATAATCGTGTTGATCTTCTGTCCCAGCCTCCTCTGGATAGCCAGCCAATCAGTAGTCATCAAATGGGAGTTGCAACTGGTCTCAAGTCTGTCGGATCCCTATCAATTTAAAGTTGTTTCCACCATTACTGTTTATCGATTTGTTTTGGGCCAGAATTTTATCTCATCGCAATCTTATTTACCTTTTTCTGAAAAGTTTTTAGGACATTGCAGTGATCAACTACAAAATATCGTGAAACTTATCTCATGGACATCTTCTGCAACCTCCTAAAAACCCTTTATGCTCTTTTGTTTGTCATTTTTCATTTTGTTTTCTTCTTCATGTTTAGAATTTTCTTTTTATCTTCAGAAAATCTAGTCTAGTATATGCTTATTAAGATTTACATTGTATTCTAGTGTGCTCTAGGCTATTTTCGCTACCTAGTGGTCTTGTTTGCCTAATCTAGTGTGCTCTAGGCTATTTTGCATCTCCTGAACCATCTTTCTGATGGGAAACAAACAAGTGCCTAGTCTAGAACTGTACCTTTTGGCATCAATTCCTGTACATTTCCAACAAGTCCAGGCCTCACCAAGAAATACTCTGAAACAAGAAACCGTGGGGATCTAAGGGCTATGCTCCTTTCGGGTCTAGCGCACCATTTGGAGTTTCACCACAAAATCAAATTACTGCATCCACCGCTGTGCTTTCATAAATTTGTGCAAGAACAGTGTTGCATGTGAAGGTCAGATGCGTGTCTCATAACTGACCATTCTTAGTGAATGTGGACCCTCAGCAACATATTATGACACTGGGCCATGTTCGATGCTGAAGTGGAGTATTACCCAGGAGGTGGGTATTTGTCTGTCTGTCATAATATAATTTATTTAAGATTCTAAAAATAAATAATTAGAAAAAGTTAATTTATCTTTTGATCGATAGAATTTAGTGCTAAAAGAGAGGACATTGATATGATCCCCAGTAACTTTACCATTTTGTCATCAGAAAAGGTGATTTTCGACTCTAATTTGATTTGCACGAGGAATATGGGATCGAAAGCTTGGTGTTCAGCTGAGTTATTTAGGTCGAAGCCATGCAAATACTGCTTGTTTTTATTAGGGACGGGTTAGCAAATCAAAGCTGCATATTTGCATATACTGCAGTTTGGAACAGGTGAGCACGACAAGTCTAATACACGGCCAAACTGTCTGCTCTTTGCAGTAGGTAGTGGCAGGCCCAAGATCATTTAGTGGCTTTGTCTCATTTTCAAAAGTAAGGACATTAAGAGGGGGTGGTTTTGCAAATTATACGATCAAAAGGCAGCCCCTTCCACTTTTAGGGCTGCCCCATCCCATCCCTCCATCAGGTAGGGGGGGCAATCATGCATTTCGCGACTGCTTACTAATTACGAAACTCTTTAGGGACCGAAATTTGATCTAGGACCCTCCTTGTGGTCTATTGGCGAACTCAGCCTTGCTGTGCATAGTTAGCCATTTCAGCTTTTAGAGTTTGCACGCATATCTCAGTTGTCACCAGCAACAGAAATGAAAAAGCTAGTAGTTTAGCTGATGCTTAGCTAGCCCTCAGCCTCCACCAAGCTAAGATTTGTGAGAGAATTTTTGCCCAAATTTTTTTTATGACTTATGGAGGAGCCAATGAAATGTGAGAGACGATCTTTGAATGATGACATTAATGATCTGAGTTCAAAACTCATTAGCACCAACTAAATTCTTAATCATTTAAGAAAAGAAAAATGTCGAGGAATTGTTTTCCTCGCTGTTCCCTATTTTTTTACCAGGGGCATTACATTTTTTATTTAGAATGTTTTTTCTCTAAATAGTGCTGATGATGTTGGAGTCTTGCAACAATGGAAGAAACGTCAGATGTATCAAACAATAAATATAAAGAACCGTATCAAACAACTCTACCACGAACAAATTGATGATGGCAGAATCACAGGTTCAACAAACTGTCTTTAACACATTAGTTCGCGGGTATACTCTAAAGTAATGCTAAACCCCAACGTGCGAAGATGTGTCCAGGATAAGACTGCCCGATATAACTTGTATTAACACAATACAAGTGACCCACTCTTAAACTCAGCAACGGGGATGGAAGTAAAACGCCGCACGAAAATAAAAGCAAGAAGATGAAGAAAAGTAGACCTAGAGATGGTCGCTGCTTGTGTGTTTTGAAAAGAGATTTTCGAGTTGTATTTATAGGAAAATTAACTTGCAAATCAAGTTAGGTTTAGGTTTTTTCTTATAAAACGAGTGTTGTTTCTTGTAAAACAATTAAACACAAAAAATGAATTTTTTCCATAAATAAAATTCTTAAATAAATTATTTATCAAGTTAAAAACTTGCAAAAAAATAATTTCAAATAGACACGGACTTGGTGCTTGGTACACGCGCATGGGCATAGGTCGAAACATGTATTTTTCGTCAGAACCCGCTCCACCCACATTGTTTTACAACATATCCATGAGAACATGGTAATATAGTGGAGCACCTCTTTAGTTTTCCACAATGTGGGATTAAAGGTTCCATTTCATTCATTCAAAAATGAGTGAGTATCCTTAGACCCTTAGATCATGAGATCAAACCACACCAAAATCAAAAAATCATTTATTAAATAACTCATTTTCTCCGGCAGATGATACTTGCTTGTAATTTAAGTGCGCAGTAAGTTTTGCCGTTTAAAAGGACTCCCTGAATTACCGTACAATGGTAATGGCCTTGGTAATAAATAACATCATAAATGAAGGGTTTCAAACTAAAAATGCAAGGATTACTCAATGAACCTTTGAAACACAAACCAAGAGGGAAATGCGGGGTCTATATATAGTCCATGAAACATATAGATAGAGGTACAGAGATTTACTAGGGAAAAACTTCCATTTTATAGAGAGAAAAAAAATGAGAGACTAATTAGAAAACTCAAGGCATCACCACAACTTTTCGTAACCTATAAATATATAACTATTTCCTTATCATTTTCTCTTTAATATCATTCTTGTTCATAGTTGATAATATCCCACCAAGAAATGGAGAAGACAATGAAATTTGATTTAAAAACCATCTTTTTCCCTGCCCTCATTGCAGTTCTATGTGCTGCAACCTTAACTGAACGTAAGAAAATCTCTGCTACAAACTTTCGGTATTCGCATTATTTTCGTTCAGTCATTGCATAATTAATCATTTCCTCGTAATTTCTTCCTTTCTGCTCTTGAATATAACTTTTTTTTTGGTTTTTCTATGTATACAGAGACTTTTCCTTGGAAGTTTGATTTTGATTTAGATTTTGGGTCTCGAATAAATCCGTCGATTCCATCAACACCATCGACTCCATCAACCCCGTCAGGATCAAGAGGATGGGCCGGACATTTGAATTTTAGTTACAGTGGCGCCATGGGGCCAGACAAATGGGGAATTTTGAATCCAGCATTCAGGACGTGTGCGAATGGGAAAGCACAATCTCCTATAAACATTGTGACGAAAGATTGTGTGTCTAATACAAAATTAGGACCACTGGTTAGAGAATTCAGCTCCACCAGTGGTACTTTAATCAACAATGGCTATAACATCGGGGTATTTTCCTTCCTTCAAAACTTCACTGATAAAGATTTTCAATTATAGATTAAGTGCTTAATAAATTTGTTGTTTACGTAGTTGGAATATTCAAATGGATGTGGAAGCGCCATGTTAGATGGGAAGAAATTCACCCTGAAATCGATGCATTGGCATTCACCATCTGAGCATACCATTGACGGAACTCGGTATATACACAATTTTATTTTCCTTCTTTTGATTATAACTTAGATACGAAAGGTTGGTAGAGGACCTGAAATCCACATCTCTTCTTTTGATTAACACTAAGTGCATAATCATATTCAGTTTCCCTCTGGAGCTTCATCTGGTTCATGCATCGGCACAAGGGAGTATATCAGTTGTATCAATCCTTTACCAATACGGCAAACCCGACCCGATTCTCACTGAGGTACATAAAGATATTGGAAGATGCATCATTGCTAAATTTGTGGAAATATTGGTCGTTTGCATGACAATTTACTTTCGCTAATTTTTGTTTTTCTGTCTGTCATGTAGCTTAAGAGCACTATAGATCAACTGGAAGGGATACAATGCGCTCCCACAGAGGAAGTTTATCTTCCAGTAGGTGTCCTAAAGAGCAAGTTCCTAAATCCCCAAACCAGGAAGTACTACAGATATATTGGTTCTCTTACGGTCCCTCCGTGTCATGAAAACATTATCTGGAACATACTTGGAACGGTATTTTACACATTTCATATAATCACGTACTTCAAGATTGACATGCTAGTAATGCAACAAAAAAACTATAACGTAGAAAATCTTTCGTGTGGATAAATGCAGGTTAGACAAGTATCCAAGGAACAGGTAGATGCCATAAAAGCACCACTGGCTGGCACTTGCAAAGACAACTCTAGGCCAACGCAGCCACTCAACGGGAGAAAAGTGGTTCTATATGATGAACATAAACCCGAAGATATAGAAAATTAAAGAGAAACCTAAATATTGCTAATATATGTTGTGTATGTATGATCATAATGAGTCTATGATCTTCTTTAAAACACAACTTGATGCATCCATTCTGCCTTTTAATGTTAATGTCCTGAAGTGTATTGTCTAGCTTTAGTAAATAAGAAGTTTTGATCCCAACACCTCTGGTTGTTTTGTGGATTAATTGGTATAATGTAACTACTAATTAGGTATGTTAACTAGCTATATGAAATAAGTAACCAGTGTGGTCAATTTCGTCTGATGCGCCTGTTTTTATATATTACTTTGTTCACGTGAATCATTTCAGCAGTTTCTCGCTTAACAATTTGTTCATCTGGTAACGTTTCCATCAACCCCACAAAAATTGAGGATAGTTTCTATTACTTTTGTAAGAAACTTGAACTTCGGTTGCGCATCAAGAACTATCCAGTGAGTGACCGAAGTTCAGAACACGGCAACTTACGCCGGATTGGGTTCAATCCCGTAGGTACAGTTTTCTGGTCAATGATCACCTTGCCATTTGAAAAATAAAAATAAATAAATAAGAAAAATCACCTTTACTATGCTGGCGTTTAAGTGCAATGAAAAATTAAAAAAATTAACATGGTTGCTGGGCTTTTATAATTGGTATAGCGCTGGCATCATAGCTGCAATACCAATCTTTGCCCAAGATGCAACTCCGCACCAGAAACGTCCGAATACATGCTTATTCACTGCCCGATAGCAACATCCACTTGGACAAGCCTTTCAAACCGCATATCATCAAACCATCGCCAAGACAACAACCAATTTTTTACCGTGACATCTCAAACAACAATATCACAAATGCTCCAAAATCAGGGAAATACATCTTCTATCACAGCACGTTGTTTTCTATTCTGGTCACTCTGGACAACGTGAAATGAACTCGTGTTCAATCAAGCACCTTCCTCTATCACAGATATTATGGAAATAGCTCTAGCGCAACAACATGAATTTGAATGGGCTCTAACGATATCCCCTCCAGTTCTCCCGGGAGAACCGCCACCTCAAACTTTTACAAACATAACCAGAACAACCATAACAATTCAGGTAGGTTGGTGCAACCCAGCACCAGATTGGCTCAAAATCAACACTGATGGAGCGGCTAGAGGCCACCCAGGTATGGCGGGAGCAGGTTTCATTTGCAGGAACTCGAATGCGCAAACAATAATGACTCTTGCTCAACCGTTAGGACTTACCTCGGTGCTCACAACGGAAACATGGGCAACTGTTTTAGCAACCAGAACCGCCACGGAAAGAGGATGGTCTAAAGTGTTATTTGAGGCAGATTCTGAAAGTCTCATACACTTCATTAGAACTCCAACAGAGGCCCCTTGGTATATATCAGAAATGGTAGCAGAAATTAAACACCGGATGCGTCAAATACCTTGTTGTGCTATTCAACACACTTATAGAAAAGGAAACCAAGCAGCGGATGGTCTAGCGAACTATGCGGCGGACGGTAGCCAAGCTGGAAACTATTCAACCTCAATATGGGACCTGGCGAACCCGACTTTTTTTAACCATATTATGTTAAGCGATTCTAGGGGAATCACATTCCCTCGTGTAATAACAGTTTAATTGCTTTTATAATATTTGCATGCTTCAAAAAAAAAAAATCATGTCTGCAATAGCAAGAATGATTTTTTGTGCACTAGCCAAAAGAGGAGGGGGACTACTTTGTGATAGGAATGTCCACCCTACATTCTAAGGGATTTCCTAAAATATTATGAAAGACTAATCTACTCTTATCCTAATTAAGGTTATAACTAATCCTAATAACCCACTAATTTAACCACTACCCACTAATCTAACCCACTAAATTAAAACCTAAAATCAGTTTCAAAACCCTTCTTTTCTTTTCTTCTTCATCTTCTTCTCTTCTTTTCCTCTTCTTCGTAGACATCGACGTTAATCGTCGATTCAAAAAATTTCCATCGTCGATTAATCAATCTTTATAAACAATGCGTTCTAAGCAGACACCAAGAATTCTAGGATTGAGTCCGGGATTGGCAGATATAGCGAATCTCCCAAATCAATTTCAAATTGATAAATAACTTCAAGCAAAGTTGAGAGACCAAATCAAGCATCCAACAACAACCAAGAAGTCCGATTTGAGTAAAATTAAAATCCGCGGGTAATTTCCTTCATACCCTTTCCTTTTAATACAGTGTAAATTTCGGCTAGGAGAAACTTTGAAAACCCTATATTTTGCGTAACCGAACTTTCAATATGAAGAACAGTTCTGCAAATTAAGAATTTTTAGATAACTGAACTATATAGTACGGTAAGCTCGCAAAATTTTTTTGCGTAACCAAACTCCTTCTTTATATGAAAAATTTGAGTTCGGCGTAGTCGATAAATTTATATAGGTAACCGAACTTTGATAAAATATAGTTCGGTTACTTCGCAATTTCTAGGGGGTAACCGAACTTTGATCTGTCAGCACCAAACTTTTAGTTCGGTGACTTCGCAACTTATACCAGATAACCGAACTTTAGTCTGTCAACATTTTGTGTTTGATGTAATCCCATGTTCAATTTTATTTGATAAGACAATATTCTGTTTAGCTAATAATGCGGTTTTCATTCATTTGGAACAAAGGAAAAAGATCTAATCCCCACCTAGATGAAGATTTGAGAACTCCCACCCCTCGTGGTAGAATACATTTGGATTTCCGAAACCGTGGTACTAAAAATGCTAAACATGGAGGGGGATCGTTACAGGAAGTGAACCAAGAGAATGTTCGTAATGTAATCCAAGATGTCAATCAAGAGGTGATGGAGAATACAATTGACAATGTTATTGAAGAAGGGAATGATGATGAATAAGAGAAAGGAAATGAATACCAAGGAAATGAAGAGGTTTAACAACAAAGAGAACACGTTGAAAATGTAGAGGAAGAAGAACAAGGACATGGAAAAAAAAGGAGAAGGACAAGAGGAAGAAGAGGGAGAGGATGAAGAGGAGGAAGAGGAAGATGAGGAGAAAGAGGAAGAAGAGCAAGAAATTGTTCATGTTAACGAGAAAAAGAAGTCTAAGCCGCCTTGTGCTAGATACTCACATATTCCCCCTGATAATTTGTGTTTGTCACCAGTGAACCCAACTTATGGTACTCCAAATGATGGAGGGGAAACATTGTTTAGCTACAAACACTAATAGGCTGCGAAGATCTATGCGAAAAAGGTATTCTTTAAGTTCATTCTTAACTATCAAAACGATTTTTTTTGGGACATGTTTTGTCAAGTATTAATAGTGTTATGATCTTTTCGTAGGATCATAATAATGCAGTTCGTCTTATTCATCGTCAAAAGGCGTCCAAATGGGATCTTTCTTTGGAGTGTGATGAGTTTCAAGCGAAGGTTAAAGAACGTGTGTTATGGAGAGCTATTGAGTACGCACATGTGGAATTTGACGTTGTTGTCGTATCCGTATTTCTCTCAAGGCATTATCCCGAGACATATACAATGCATCTTCCATTTGGCGATATGGGAATTATTCCCGATGATTGCAAGAGAATCACCGGCTTACCAGTGGAAGGTAAATGTCTTCGAGAAGGCTACAACCCCTCGATGCGTTATGAAGCTCTTGAAGAATTGGCTCTAAAATGTCTAGGATGGGATGCAAGAAAGGCTCAATGTGAGTTTAGACGTTCTGTGAGGTCCCCTAAACGTGGCAATGAGTATAATCCAAGAGATGAAAATGGAGCATTGAAGAAGATGATGAAGAAATTCAAGTTGGTAAAGTTGAAGGAAGCATTTGAAGGGACAAGAAATAAGGTTAGGAATGGAAAGTTGGTGATGGACCAGGAGACCCTTAGGCATTATGTCACCTCTTATTGGTTATATCAGCTAGGAACTGTCATTTTCCCCGACACTTCTGGAAATAGGGTGGATGCACATTATCTACAACTTTTGGAGAATCTTGATGAGATGAAAAAATACTCTTGGGCCACTGGGGTGCTTGCTTTTGTTCTAGGAAAGATGAGCAAAGGGTAGAGGATTTTTTTTGCTAGAAAAAAGAATTTCATTACTTAATGAGAGTTGACAAAATTTTGGAGAAAATATGGACAGTTATTTCCATCCCATTCTCCTGACACATTTCCAACTCTGTTGTGCTTCGCCGCTATGTCTGCCGCACCATTATAAGATCTTTTGACATGTTTGAATCTAATCAAATGAATATCCTTTAAAAGAAATAATCAATCATCTAGGATTGAGCATGAAGACCAACTAGTTTGGCCTCTGACTTTATTAAGATATGCCACTACATTTTTGGCATCACTGACTAAGTAGACATCTTGAAGATTCCTTTCCTTGATCCATTTAGCAGCTTCTAGAAGAGCACCACTTTCAGCATCTTCAAGGCTTGATTTCATTCCAGAGGATAATTTGCACCCTTTGAATTCACCTGCATTATTCATAGCAACAATTCCAATTCCAGCAGTGTAAGTATCTTTATCAAAAGAGGCATCACAATATAAAATTAAATTATCTTGTGAGATTTGTTGCAAGAAGTTGGGATTATTATCATGAACTGAGCTAAGAACATTGATATTAGGGATAGGCAGTCGATTATTGGAAATATCTGCTGAAATTCTAAGAGCAGTCCTAGCTGTAACCTGAGGGTTAGAAGTTTTGTTTTCAAAGACTTTAGAACACATGTCCTTCCAAATACACCAAGCAATATTCGTAACAGTGACTAGCTGAGGCTGTAATTGGCCAGAAGTGAGCCATTTAGTAACCCAATCTTTTAGACTAATGTTAGAGTTCTGGTCCTGCAAAATAAGATTACTGACAATTGGGATATTAGACCAGACATTTCTAGCAAAGGAACACTGAAGTATCATATGCTCAGGAGTTTCAACAACATCATAATTACACACCTTACATCTATCATCATGATTGCTATTATATCTAGCAAACTTGCTACCTGTGGGAATGATATTTTCGACAAATTTCCATAAAAAAAAGTTGGGTTCTAGGCAATAGAGGAGATTTCCAAATAGCTTTATAGACTTCAACATCAGGATTGTTGGTCAAATTATGTGGGAGATCATTATCAAGTAATTTGTAAACAGATTTGACAGTTAAAATTCCATTTCTGTTATAAGGCCAAACAAGGGTGTCATTACCAGAGATAGGGACTCTCATGCTGCAGATTTTCAGACAGTTTTCTCTAATGAAGAAAGCTTGCACTAATGGAACATTCCATTCTATAGTGTCATGCATAATGAATTCAGAAATCTTGTAGTTAGGATTTGGTTGGTTAACACAGAGAGGCAATGAAGGATTAATTATCCAATTATCAGAGAAAGCATTCACAGAACTACCATTCCTAGTGTCCCAATGGGCATGCTTTTTAAGGATATCTAAACCATGACATATACTAGACCAAACCCAAGACATGGACCAAGGTTTCTTGTAATAGAGAGGATGACAATTTTTTAAATACTTACACTTGGGAATTTTGACCCACAGTTCGTTTGGACTATGAATCAAAAGCCAAGCTGTTTTAGTGAGAAGAGCTAGGTTCATCTTCTTTAAATTCCTAAAACCTAACCCACCTTGAAGCTTATGGGTGCAAATCTTTTCCCACTTTTTAAAGTAATAACCTCCATGGCCATTTTTACCCCACCAGAAATCTCTCTGGGATTTCTCCATTTTATCTATAATAGTGTCAGGTAAAAGGAATAAGTTCATGTGGTAATTAGCTGAGGACTTAAGAGTATGTTGAACGAGGATAGATCTTCCTGACTGAGCTATATGTTTACCTTTCCAATTATCTACTCTAGAATCATGATGATTATTTAAATGTGACATTGACTCAGTTCTATTTCTAGTTATGAAGAGAGGAATGCCTAGGTACTTCTCATTAAGTTCTATTTTTCTAACATTCATAGACCTAATAAGGGATACACAATGATCAGGGGAGACATTCTTACTAAAAAACAAGCAGATTTATCAAAATTAATCATTTGACCAGAAATGTTACTAAAGTCTTTAATTAGAAACATTAGATTCCTGGTATTATTGTGTGTAGCCTTCGTAAACAGAAGGCAGTCATCTGCAAAGAGCAGATGACAAATACTCGGAGCATCAGTAGTAACCTTAAGGCCATGGATGATATTGGACTGCTCAGCATGGATAAGGTACCTTGAAAAAGACTTCATACACCAAATAAACAAGTAGGGAGATAGGGGATCTCCCTGTCTTAGTCCTCTATTAAGAGTGAAAGAAGTAAAGGGTGAACCATTTAAGAGAATGGAAATGTTTGTAGTGCTTATACACTGCAATATTAGTTGACACCAGTGTTCAGAAAAACCAAATCTCTTAAGGACAACTATTAAAAATGGCCATTCAACCCTATCAAAGGCCTTAGACATGTCAAGTTTAAGGCCCATGATACCACACCTATCTTTTTTCTTCTTCATAGAATGCACCAGTTCATGAGCAATCACCACATTATTTTGAATGATTCTACCAGGAACATAAGCATCCTGGTAGGGTGATATAAGTTTGCTTAGAAGTGGTTTCATCCTATTCACTAGAATATTTGAGATAATTTTATAATTAGAGTTGCAAAGAGAGATGGGCCTAAAGTCAGAAGGACTAGTAGGTTTCTTCACCTTAGGAATTAAAGAGATGAAAGTGTGCTTCATCTCCTTAAGAATATGTTTGGTGTTAAAAAAGTTTTTAACAGTTTCCCATACATCATTTTCCAGCAAAGCCATATTTTGTTTATAAAAACCTGGCGGAAAGCCATCTGGACCAGGGGAAGTCCAAGATGTCATTTGCTTTATAGTATTCCTAATATCGTCAAGAGTAATGGGACTCAAGATCATATCATTGTCCTCATTAGTGATACATCTCTTAAAAAATTCTCACAAAGTATAGGATTGGTTGTAGTAGAAATATTTTAAAGTGGGAAACAATAAGGTCTTCAAGAGTATCTCTATCCTCAGACCATTGACCATTGGGGAGTTTTAGAGAGCTTATTTGGTTAAAATGCCTCCTACGATTGACATTGGTATGATAGTAAGAAGTGTTCCTATCATAGCTTTTAATAAAGTCAACCCTTGATTTTTGAGCATAAAATGATTCTTGAGCTTTTTGGGCTAAGTCAAGATTATGTTCTACTTCCTTTATGGCCTCATTATTCTGAATAGAATAAGGATTGCTATTCATATTATTGAGTTGATCAGTTATGTTTTTGACTTTATGATCAATGTTACCATAATGGGAAATATTCCATTTTTTGAGATCATATTTAACATTTCTGAGACAATTGACCATTTTAAAAGCACGTGAACCCCTAGCAAAAGTTTTATAAGCATCTCTAATTACTTGTTGACATGTAACATCTCCAACATTTAAAGTATCTATAAGGCCGTTTCCCTTGTTGGTCATTACAATTTTTAACCAAGAGGATGGGCAAATGGTCAGAGCCTATTGCATCAATATGAAACAATTTTGAACTGTTATAGTGATGCAACCAATATCCATTAACCATGGCTCTTCAAGTCTAGATTTCACATTATCATCTCCAGATTGATTATTAGACCAAGTAAATTGAGACCCTATATAACCTAAGTCACTTAAATCAGTTCTGTCAATGACTTGTTGGATAACAGGGTAATCAGCAGTTGTTGGTCTAGATTTGGAAGATCTCTCATGAGAAAACATGGTTATATTAAGATCTCCAATTAAGACCCAAGGTAGATTCAAAAAAGATCCAATACTATAGATATGATTCAATTGTGCTATTTTCTCATCATGGTATGTAGAACCATATAAAAAAATAGTGAGGAATTCAGGTTTACTTGGGTCATAGGAAATGACTGTATGGATCATATTATCAGTAGACTGAAGAATATTTAGTGTGAAACCACTCTTCCATAAGAGAGCGATACCTCCTGAGAGACCCATAGAAGGACATATCCAATGATTAGGATAGTTGAATCTCTTGAGGAATTGGCTCATTTTAAGAGTGTTATTTTTGGTTTCACATAAAAATATAACATCTGGGTTTTGACTTCTAATTTGATTCCACAGACTATTTCTGGTATCAGTGTTGCCGAAACCCTGGCAATTCCACGACAAAATTCTCATAATCGAGGTGAGAGAATAAATACCAGAGGTAGTGCAGACTCTAAGATATCTAGAATTGCTAATATGACACAAAGAGTGATCAGAGCTATAGCAAGACTCAATTCTGAAAGTAATAACAAAGCAAGATAACTGACAATCACACCAGCATGAAGCAACAAACCCAAGAAGGTAGATAATGCAGTCAGATTGAAGAACAGTCCCACAATAGCTCAAAGTAGGATTGGGAATGGGAATACAATTGTCAAACTCAGAATTACCAGTTGAAAAAGGATGGATTTTACTATGCAGGACACAACAACAATGACTAAACCAATAGCAACGGATTTCAAACACAGAATTTTTAATTTGGAATCCTAAATTACTTGAATTCAAACCACAACAACAAAAATTAAAACAAAAGCAACAACTCAAGCAACAGAGACAGGTTTCAAAGGCAGTATTTCTAACAGGGAGACCTAAATTACTTGGGTATAAACCACAGTAGCAATTGCAATTAACATAAAAAGAACAAATTGAAATTAGGGTTACGAGAAAAAACCTGATTAAAGGGTGCATCATTTGCATAGCGATACTGTGTAATTGTTCCACTGAGTTCAGAATTTGTGCTATCAAATGCCTTTGAGCGATTATCATCCGTCGGGTTGAGTTGATATTCCATCCTGTTTTCAGTTGGGAGTTCACCACAATTGTTCAGTTCTTCAACTCCATTGCAGACACTTTGAAAGATGGGGTTGATGTGGGTATTAGAGGAATCAAGATTAAAAGGAAAGGGATTATTCTGTGTGGGTAGATTCAGGTTACCTTCTATGCTTCTCTTGTTTTTCTTATTTTATGCATCTTCAAGTTCTAGATCTAAATTTCCTTCATTATGAGGAAGGGGTAAAGATTGGTTTGAAGAAGAGGTTATAGTTGTACCCCTTGAAGTGTCCACCCATTCATCCATTATATTGACATCTGAACTAGTGATATAGGCAGCTAGAAATTTTTTTTCTTCATCAGTCTGACTCCAAGCAGCATATTCAGTTTCAGTCATAGCCTCTACTTTTTGTTCTTGAGCAATTCTCTTGCAAGCAGAATCGACATGATCCACCACCCAGCAGTCTTTGCAAGTCTTGTATGGCTTCATTTCAAAGTGGTAAATAACCCATTGTTTTTGGCCATTTGGAGTAATGTACCACCCACCTTTTCTAAGTGGTTCATTGAGTTTAACTTCAACATAGATAGTACTCGTAACACTTCCTCGTAGTAATCTTCTTCTCCACTCTGGCTCAACTTTCTTACCTATATCCTCGGATATTTCAGAGATTAATCTCTCATTGAGAATAATATTCCCCAGGTTTCTTAATTTGACTGACCAAACATGGCTCTCAAACTTGTGATCTTTGATATCAATATTCTGGTCGTACTGGATTAGAGATAACAAGTGCCCCATAATATCCCAGGTTTTGGAGTGGATTCCATTAAAAGCTTTTTCTCTTTGAAATCTTAAGAGAAGGAGATTTGTTCCATTAGTAATGATTTCATATCTTCTGTAGCTTCTCCACCTGTCATTAATTTCTTTTTTTAACTTCTTCATGATCTAAAGTTTTGTTGAAGATGATTTTACCAAGAAGGTTGAACATGAATCCATCTGTATCTTCTGGAGAAGGTTGTGCAGAAGCTATGATTCTTCTTATCGGTCTGAGAGGAATAGAGGCATTGTTAGGTTGATGCATAGTTGACTTGATGTTGGCAAGCTGGGTGGTATTTTGAGAAGACATAGCTTGACAGGGATTGTAGCATAGGGTTTGTATTCTCACAGTAGTGTTATAAGATTTAGGGTTTAGTCTTATAGATGGATACCTAATGGGATTATGGAAATCTTTATCATTATGAGGATAATTTTGTTTCCATGTTTGTTGGGATAAAAACATAGTTATCAGGCTGGCAGTTTTGACTAAATTTTTGAATTTGAACGGTGAAGAAACTTTCCCTCTGAGTATACGAAAATCACGGCATGGAAGCATATCCGATTCAAGCGAGTTGATGGTTTCTGAGAAAAGGTTGAGGATGATATAATTAGATACAGTCATGGTGAAGAGGTGGAGATTGAAGAACTGAACTTTGATAATGGTGTGTTGAGGACCAGAATACTAGATTCCAAACTACCTTTTGGAAATAACTGAGAAGAGGATGATATCACGATACTACCACTAATATACAAACACTACTGTGACAAACAATAAGAGATCTGAACTTTGATAAAATCACGACTGATTTCCACCACTGGGAACTACACAGGAATCGACTATGGAAATCTGCAAAACAAATTAAAACAACATGATGTTAGAACAAGAAAGAAAAAGAGAGAACAACATAAAAGAGATGAAACAAGGAAAACTAAACAACCAGAGACAGACTTCAAAAACCTTCTACAAGCGTAAGTGAAGTATAACAAACTAGATTATGATTGAACATAATAAAGAAAAAGGAGTAAAAAACAAGATTAAAATAAATTAAGAGAAGAACAAATTAGAAATCATGAAGATTTGAAAAACCGAATCCGACCACTTCAATTACCAAAAAATTAATAATATAATAATGGTAGTTAAACCAATTTGTGATAATTGCTATAGACATCAAGAACGTATATCCTATATATTTCGTAGTCTACGAAGTAAAGATACCATGATGATGCATGTGAATAAATCAGACTTGGGTATTTTGGCAAAAACGTCTTTCTTATGACAAAGGGTCGAGGATTAAGACAACTCAAATTGGAGGTTACTTAACTCTTATTCAGGTGACCTTCTACATTGTTAATTAGCAAATTATTCGCTGAATGTTTCTGCTTCCAATTCAATTTTCATGTATGTGGTTAATATTTTTGTATTTTCGCATAGGTTTGGATTTACGACCACTTCCCTTCATTGGGTTGGCTAAGGAAAAGACGACTTTGATACCTAACAAATTGCTCGTTGATACTACCTTCCCCGCACAACATTGTCTTGTAAAAGGCCGGATTCTCCTTTAGTTTCCACAACAACCTTTGCCTTACATGAGTGATTTCGCACCCATTATATCGCTTGGCGCCTTCGATGAAAGGCCCTAGTTATTGTACGACAACATGAAAACCACAATTACCATCTGGAGGAATATCGTAGGTGGATATAATGAACTTTGTAATGTATAGAGGTAGCTTTTCCAAGTAGTCTTTATTAATATGTGGCAATTGAGTTGGTTGGCTTGGTAGCGATGAACACATCAGACATTTTTTCTTCAAATCTCTCTCACTTGTTTCGCCTTTCTCCGCAACACTCCTACCCCGTTTCTTAGATTCCTCCAAGTACTTTGCATTGGTCCACTCATGTGCACAAGGATCTCTAGTATTTGCATTTTTCTCAATCATCTTCTTAGCCAACACCTTCGCATATTCTCTAAGTTGCTTTTTCGTTTATTTGGAGCGTGACCTACCTTTCCCTTTGCCTTTTTGCGTTTCATGAACATTCTCCGAAGTTTGTGGATATATGATTGTCCTTATGTCATCCCAAAACATTTTTTTTTGGAGTTTGTTCATTCCTAGATACATCTCTATTACGGTTCTTCCCATTTCTGTGTCAACAAACTCTTCTCCGGCTTCTTCTCCCTTTTGAGGGGGGATAAAACTTAGATGCTTCCAAAATGGATCAATGTCGCTTAAAGGGATTACGCCATGCTAGTAGTTGATTATCATATGGCGACAAAGGAGTCCCATAGACTTCTTCATGTTACAAACACACACCTCATCCCGCTTGGTTTCCCACTTTTTAATCAACTTGACTTCTATAATCAACAACTTCATACATTGTCGAGATACGTTATAATGGATTCCCTTGAACAATTGGTGATTAGCATACTTTCCCGCCATTTTGAATATACGGCTTTTTTGGAACTTCTCTTTAATTCTATATAAAAGTCGCGCTTGAAGTAATTTTCCATAGCATTCCACACGGTCACAAAATTATCAACACATCCAAAGAGATTCTTCTTCAACCAGTGGTGAGTTGACTCTACCAAACTTGTCGCTTGATTTCCCAAGTGTTTATATTGGTTAGTATAGGCATAAACAAACCTCTCTTTGTGCGGTTCCAACCATTAGCAAAGAACATACGATACAACATCGGGGTAATCAGGAGTATCTTTATGGGCGATAAACACCGCAAGATTTAGATAATACTCTTCCTCGGTAAGAGACCAACACAATGACTCCCATTCACCGTTGAAAACAACCCATTTAGCGTAATTTAGTTCGTATTGTTTTTCAACCTTCTCTTTTGCATCCGCTCATTTATCTTCCGGTAACTTCTTAACCTCCTCATATCTTTTTTTCTTGGGTGGACATATTATTGGCTTGCAACTATTGATCAAATTGCACCATATATGGAACGTACAAAGAATATTATGGGCTAGTGGGAATATTACCTTTATTGCACTCATCAATGCGACTTCATTGTCGGTCACTATAACCCATGGAATATCATCACCTCGGAAGATTGCCTTAACTTGTTGTAGTGCCCAAATGTAACTAGGTTCTTGCTCGTCCCTTAAGAAACAAAACGCAACGGTAAACGGTGACTTCGTCGAAGTATGCCCAACAACATTCAACAATGGCATCTCGTACTTGTTTTTCTTATAAGTACAATCCATTATTAGAACTTCATGAAAGTATTGAGCCAATTGAACACTCGCCGGATGCGCAATGAAGAGTTGTGTTATCTCTCCGTACGAATCTCCTTTTGAACCGCGTAGTCTTTCTCTTTGGCCAAGAAAAAAAATTGTTGCATCACTTGTCTATCTCTCCATTCCTTCCTTTTAATCGTCTTAATTGCATTGTAAATGGTGGAAAAAGATGAGTGGTTATCCTTGTTATCTTCCTTTAGTATTTGGAGCATTTGAAGTGGTGAAATATTCATTTTCCTCATTTTATCTACCTTGTCCATCTCTTTAGGAGTTAGCTTTGCCGCCATGAAATGTCCTTCAAGATGCTCCGGGCGAGGGTGGTTATGACGACCTTCCATAACCCGGCAGAGAACCCATCCATCCAAATATTTGTTATGATTAAATGATAGCTTGAATGGGAAATTAATCTTCTTTGATAAAGTTTTGTTATTCCTATTTGTCTTTCCCTTATAAACATAACCCTTCCTCTTGTGGCTTTTGTCGGGATCACCGCTTCTCTCACAAACCATTTCAAAGCGAGTTTTTGTTTCATTCCCATTCAAAACTAATACACACATGTCTTTTTGTGCATGTTGTCTAGCCCAACTCTTTGCCTTCGCCGGATCTTTGCATACCAAATCATTCATGTAGTGATTGGATGTGTCCTCGTACAAAATATCAACTGGGGAAGCTTGATTTTCCATTGGTATCGGATCACATTCAACCTACGAGAAATAGCACAACGTCAATGACAACCACAAACAAGAAACATTTAGAAGTTCGGCAATGTAAAAAGTTTATCGGTCTTACCGAACTCAGAGTTCGGTTATCTAGTCACTAGAATTTTTTTGCGAGTTGCCGAAATTTGATGACAAATTTTCTCCTTAGAAGTTGGCAAAAAAGTTAGTTCACACGACTAAACTGAACCCTAAGTTCGGCAACCCCGATAGTATACTAGACTAAGCCAAACTATTATCTGTCTACTCTATGCTATTAGTTCGGCAACGTTACTTGGAAAAATACAACCGAACTCTGAAAAACCTCCATTAAAATGGAGTTCGGTTACCTGCTTCTGCTACATCAAGTAACCGAACTGCATATACATAAGAGTTCGGTTACATCGCAATGCATATTAGGTAACCGAACCACTTTGACCTAGCCGAAATTTTTTACTGAAATTTTCAGATTGGCCAATTTTTTGCACAATTCAAGTTATATTAACTAAATTTGATCCATACTTGAGTAGACATATCTTCATCTTCTGGTTGTGGCTGATAAATTTCATCATTTGGGTCGTTAGCTTGAGTTTGGGGAAAAAATCATTCATCATCTAACAAATAACTCATACCCGGATCGTTAGAAGTATTGATAAATACTCTAGGAGATGAAGGAGTTTCTGATTCTGAGGAGGAGTTATCATCACAAGAATCACTCATATCATATTTAGAAAACTCAAAATAAGATTTTTTGGGTTCAACCTTATTTTTCTTCATCTTTTCTTCTTCTTCTTCTTCTCTCTCAATAATTCTGATTCTAACAAAACTATCCTATTAATAACTCACTATCACTAATTCATCATTACACTAACACTAACTAATCATTACACTAACACTGGTTTAATTACAAAGGGTTTTTTTGGTATTAACAAAATACAAAGATAAGGGGTGGCTCAATTTTACTTCAAATATTCATCCCCAAATAACTTAGTATTCCCCTACCAAAATGTGCTAGTGCCCAAAAAGTCGTTCAATAACAAACTGTTGGGTCTTGAATGGGATGTGTATTGAACAACAGCTCAGTGTTTGGGTTGTGTCAAGCCTCAAATATATTGAAAATCTTCCGATTCAAGATCAGGAACGGTTACTGTAGAAAATCTGATATCAAAGACTTCATGAAAAAACACAGAACTAAACTCGCAAAATACTTCTCTTAATTGATGTAATTCGACTCATGGCTCAACAGCCTATTTATATGTTTAAAAAACTTGACTCTCAAGCAATAAACACTTTCCTGACTTAATCAAACTCTAATAAAGACTATTCTAGAATATTCTCACGTAAACAAACTCTAAAACCAGTAATACTTGCACCCCAAGTTTACTTCTAAATATTGTACCATCGTATCAACCAAACTAGTTGATCCATGCACTGTATCAATAACTCTTGTTGACCCACTCAAACTCTGTCAACTCTCACAGTTATTCCCTATCAACTGTATCAACAATACTTCTTGATCCTAAGTGCAATCTTCACATTATCTTGGTTTAACCTTCAACATCCTCCCTTAAACCAAGATACTCTTTACCAATCATTCCTACCTTTCCACGCAAGTAAATGAAAGTGTTAGACTTCAAAGACTTGGTGAAAATATCAGCCACTTGCTCTTTACTTTCACAAATCTCCACATCTATCTCCTTGTTACTTACAAGATCTCTGATGTAATGAAACTTAATATCAATGTGCTTACTCCTTCCATGAAGCACGGGATTCTTAGTTAATGAAATTGTAGATTTGTTATCACAAACTATTGTTGTAGGTGTCTTCTGTTCTTGAAACAATGCCTTCAGGATCATTCTCAACCACACAACTTGTGTAGCACAGTTGCTAGCATCTATATATTCATCTTCTGTTGTAGACAAAGCACAACAACTTGTTGCTTCTTTGATGACCAAGAGAAAAAACCAGTTCCTAATTGAAATCCATAACCTGATGTGCTATTTCTTCCTTCTGTATCACCAGCCCAATCACTATCAGCAAATCCAACCAATTTTGGATCTTCTGAAACATTATGAAAAAATTCCCAAGTTAGTTGTTCCTCTAACATATCTCAAAATACGTTTTGCAGCTTGTAAATGTGATTGTCTAGGTTCTTCCATAAACCTACTAACCAATCCAACTGCATACATGATATCAGGTCTTGTAGCAGTCAAATATCTCAGACGTCCAACAAGACTTTTAAAGTCTGTTGAATTCACAAGTTCTCCTGACCCTTCTCTTATCAACTTCAATTTCTCCTCTACTGGTGTTAAGATTGGATTGCAATTATCCATCTTGAAACGCTTTAGTATTACTTCTGCATATCTTTGTTGATTGATAAAAATTCCTCTTTCAGTTTGTTGTACTTCTATGCCAAGAAAACATGACATTAAACCAAGATCTGTCATTTCAAACTCCTTCACCATATCCTCCCTGAATTCGTTGATCATCTCAGAACTATTTCCAGTGAAAATAATATCATCTACATACAAACATACTATAATATGATTGACAAGAGTATCAGCTTTCAAATATAAAGTATGCTCATGTGGACATCTTGTGAACCCTTTCTTAATGAAATAAGAATTTATTCTTGTATACCAAGCTCTTGGTACTTGTTTCAAACCATACAAAGCTTTGTTTAGCTTGTATACTTCATTCTCCTTCCCCTCCATAATGTAACCTGCTGGTTGTTTAACATAAACTTCTTCTTCCAAAACTCCATTCAAGAATGCTGACTTAACATCCATCTGAAAAATCTTCCAATGCTTCTGTGCAGCTAAAGCAATTATCATTCTTACTGTATCAAGTCCTGCAACTGGTGCAAATACTTCTGAGTAATCTACACCTTGTCTTTGTCTATATCCCTTAGCAACTAACCTTGCTTTCAGTCTATTTACTTCACCATTTCACTTGTATTTTGTTTATAAACCCACTTAACACCAATAGATTTCTTTCCTGGTGGAAGTTTTGTCAATTCCCATGTGTCATTCTTCTTAATTGACTTCAGTTCTTCATTCATGGCTTAAATCCAACCTTGTTCTTTAGATGCTTCTTCATAAGTTACAAGATCACAATCTCCAAACAGTGCAAATTTCACCACATCCTCATCAATGTCTTCGTCATCTCTTGATATTACATAATCATTCAACCTAGAAGGTATAACATATTTTCTTCTTGGTATTGTAGTTTCTTATTATGGTATTGCTTCTATTCTTGCTTCTTCATGATGTTCTTCAACATTGTCTTGAGGTTGCACTTGTTCTTCAACTACAATTGGAACTGTTCTGACAACAGGTGGATCAACATTCCTTGTTGATTCAGTATGTGGATCAACATTCCTTGTTGACCCGGAATTTGGATCAACATTATTTGTTGACCCAGTATTCAAATTCCATTGTGAATCTTCATCAAAGATCACATCTCTGCTTGTAATTACTTTTCCTGTATCTGGATTAAACAATTTATACCCTTCAGTTACTGAGTTATAACCAATAAGAATACACTTTTCACTCTTGTCGTCCAACTTCTTTCTAAGTTCTTTAGGTACATGTGCATATGCAATGCACCCAAAAACTTTCAGATGTCTTACACTTGGTCTTGTACCTCTCCAAGATTCTTCTGGTGTCATATTGTTCAAACTATTTGTAGGACATCTGTTAAGTAAGTATACTGCTGTGTCAACTGCATAGCCCCAGAAATTCTTTGGTAAATCTTTTGTTCTTCTTATAGTTCTTTCCATCTCCATTATGGTTCTATTCTTTATTTCTGCAACTCCATTCTGTTGTGGTGTATATCTTGCAGTTAATTGATGTTGAATACCATGTTATTACATGAAACTATCAACTACAATATACTCTTTTCCTCTATCAGTTCTTAATATCTTGATGCTCTCACCAATCTGTTTCTCAACATATGAAATAGTTATTACATCCATGTGATGTAACTCCTATATGACCACACAAGTCGCTATGAATGATCTCCAACTATTGTTCAGCTCTTCTAGCTTTGTTAACTGGGAGTGGATCTCTATGATGCTTTCCAAAGATACGATTATCACATCCTTGTTCTGGAAGTTCAATGAAAGGTAACCCTGAAACCATCTCCATCTTAGACAAAGTTTGTAAACTGTTAAAGTTCATGTTAGAGCATAGCTCGGTTGAACCCACCCACCAAGCGTTGGTATGTCAAGTTTGGTTGTCATATTTTAGTGAATCAAAACTCATTTTAAGAGTCGCTTGATTATGTACTAGAGTCAACTTCGTATAGGTTAGCTTGAAAGTATTAGGATATTAGACATTACAAGTATTACGAAGACTTGAAGAAGTGAAGAAGTAAGAAGCTACAACGACAACATCATCCTTTCACTTGATGTTAGTGATATTTGACTTAAACTGTTTCACTCCCTAACATATCTTTCAAGTCATGCATATTGAAAACAAAACTGCGAAGCATGAACACTCTAGATAGACATAGTATTAAGGAATACAATACCAGGTTTATTGCTTAACCATTAAACTTTGTAGATAAGACATCAACATAATCGTTTAAATGCAATTGTGATTATGTATGGGTATGAGGTGAGGATTTCATCCTAGAAAACAATGTTTTACATGTGTTTTAAGGAACTAGGTTCATAAACTTGTTTATGAATCGAAAAGGAAATCGTCAGGCATTATTGGTATTGTTATTCATTGCATATCTTGTGAACAACCAATATGTATGATTTAGTATAACCGTTGTGTTCTTGGTAAAACTATTCACAAAGGCCTGACTTATGTATTGGTATGACTTTAATTAGTGAAACCGATCTTAAGTAATCACATGAGATGGTATGATCGAGTTTGTGATTTGTGTATGACCAAATCTGGGTAAAGTGGAACCGATCCTAGTAAGAGGTTCAACACATCACAAAGGGGAATCGATCCTTGTATGAGGTGCAACAAGTTTGTAGCAGAAAGGGGAACCGATACTGGCACTGATTTTATATTGATTGGTATCACTAAGGAAAATGACAATTGTGCTTAAACTTTTATCTAACGAAAGAGTGAAAGCATAGACTAAGGGGGAGTAACATATCATATTAATTGGTATAACAAAGACGGAGAAAAAGCAGATTGATAAAATCTACCTATCTCACCTTTAGGGGGAGTATTAGCTTTGTTATTATAATGTCAACAACGACATTTAAGGATTGAATGTATACAGGTTATTGTGCTGTTGAATTTGGGAATCAAGCGTATGTGTAATGAATTCTTGTAATTTTTTTACCCATATGATTGTAAGAGTTTTGTCACTAAAATTGACAAATGGGGAGATTGTTAGAGCATAGCTCGGTTGAACCACCAAGCATTGGTATGTAAAGTTTGGTTGTCATATTTTAGTGAATCAAAACTCATTTTAAGAGTAGCTTGATTATGTACTAGAGTCAACTTTGTATAGGTTAGCTTGAGACATTACAAGTATTGCGAAGACTTGAAGAAGTGAAGAAGTAAGAATCTACAACGACAACATCATCCTTCCACTTGAAGTTATTGATATTTGACTTGAAGTGTTTCATTCCCTGACGTATCTTTCAAGTCGTGCATATTGAAAACAAAACTGTGAAGCATGAACACTCTAGATAGACATAGTATTAAGGAATAAAATAAAAGGTTTATTGCTTAACCATTAAACTTTGTAGCTAAGACATCGACATAATCGTTTAAATATTATTGTGATTATGCATGGCTATGAGGTGAGGATTTCATCCTAGGAAACAATGATTTACATGTGTTTTAAGGAAGTAAGTTCATAAACTTGTTTATGAATCGAAAAGGAAATCGCCAGGCGTTATTGCTATTGTTATTCATTGCACATCTTGTGAACAACCAATATGTGTGATTTAGTATTACCGCTCATGACTTGTTTGTGTTCTTGGTAAAACTATTCACAAAGGCCTGACTTATGTATTGATATGACTTTTATTAGTGAAACCGATCTTAAGTAATCACCTGAGATGGTATGATCGAGTTTGTGATTTGTGTATGACAAAATCTGGGTAAAGGGGAGCCGATCCTAGTAAGAGCTCCAACACATCACAAAGGGGAACCGATCCTTGTATGAGGTGCAACAAGTTTTTAGCAGAAAGGGGAACTGATCCTATGGACATGTGCAACACATATAATTTAGATACCATATATATGGGGAACCGATCCTAGTACCTAGTCAACCGAATTTTGGAAATCTAGTGTAACTATGCACAATACTCACATGGAGGTAGAACCGAAACTTGTTTTGGTAGAACCGTTAAACCCATGATTTGTGATTGAGTATTCTTGATAAATCCCATAGTTCTTCAAAGTCAGATGAACCAATTCTAAACTTGTTTGGAAGTGTGGTAAATCGGTTTCAAGGTTGTAAGTATGAAAGAGGACTTACAAAGTAAGGATGTCGACACACTTTGAACACAGTCAGTAATGTTTATCTTTTATTGTTCAAAGTTTTTCCTTAATAGCAAAAGGAAGAAAATCCCAGGTCGACACATAAATAAGTTAAGAATCTTTTAATTAAGGTCTTAATTTTATTTTATAAAAATAAGAATTAGTAATGTGCATTTACTAGTTAAATGTTTTCCAAATAGATTTTCGGTCATTATTTTGGACAGAGCATTTCCAGGAATTATGGAAACCGAATTTGTGCTTTAATGAATATCTTGAGAATATTTTCGGTTTTGGAAATTCCTTGGTGTCCAAACTTCTTTGTCTATAAATACTTGAAGTTTGCATTTCTAGCAAACAAATCCTTCGTGACAACAAACTTCCTCGGTTGTGTTGTTACTGGTGAAGCCGCCTATTCGGAGAGGAGAGTAACCTAATTAAGCGAAATCTCTTATTGCCGCTCAGTTTAAAGTCTTCTTTGGGATTGAGAAGCTCTATTAGTACCATCGATGGGAAACTAAATAATCGCGGGTTATCTTGTGTTTTCGATTGATTTGATTGACCAACGGTGGTTGAACTTTGATTGCACCTAGTTTGTTTATGATTGATAATCTTCTCTTCTGATATAAGATTCACTCAAACCAGATCGAAGTTTCGACAGGGATCTTTAGACTGTTGTTAGTTCTAAAGACGATCTTGTGATAATCCATTATTAACAGACTCCGTTCTGTGCATTATTAATCACAAGAGATTCAAGTTTTTGTATGCATGTGTATTGAAGATCTAAGAAGATTTGAAGACAAAGAAGATATTGAAGATTTTTGATTTGGAGTTCATAATCTTTGGTGTGCATAATACTTGTTTCGGTATAAGAGGATCCAACTATAATCGGTTTATCCTTGTGGTAAATTGGATTGATTAGTTTAGTAGATCAGCATTAATACAATTCTTTGTGATTAAAAGTATTGATTGCAAAATCTTAACAATTACCTTTGGTAGTTGAACACAAGATAGATCTAAGAACCCTACGAAGGAGTTTATTTGAGATAAACAGAAGAGCCTTTGTCGAACTCACATCACTTGGTTGGAGTTGATACCAAATAGATTTGTTGTTCCTGTACTGTTTGGAATACGAACCAAAGAAATTGTTCCAAGTACGTGACTTATTCATAGGTCGGAGGCGTGGGAATACCGACGGAACTAGGTGAACTATAGGTTTAGTTGCTTGGTCTCAACTATACGAAGTTGGTTTAATTTTGTGTAGCGGCTTAATCCTGAGAGTATTCAATTATGGACAAGGTCCTGGGGTTTTTCTGCATTTGCGGTTTCCTTGTTAACAAAATCTTGCTCTGTCATTTATTTTATATTTTCGCATTATAATTATTTTATTATAATTAAAGTAAATTACAAAAACGTTAATTTCCTATTTACTTGATAAGCAATCCTATTGTGTTGGTTAAGTCCGAACCTTTTTATCAAGTAAACATACTTCGTTGTTGTATTGTCTCGATCTCGTACCCATGGACGATCACACGAAGTGTGAACCAATTAGTTGCATTGTCTCGACTCAGTCCACAAACAATCACTTTCGGAGAAAGGACTTATAGGTAGGAAAAGTTTTAGCTTAAGGTATATTTAGGTACCCTCGCCTTTTCAATTGGTGTCAGAGCAGGAAAACACGAAAAGATCTAATAATCTGTGTTTGGTGCGATCCAACCTATAAGAATGAACTCGAGTTATCATTAATCGACTTCAATTAACGTACCTCCAAGATTTGACGGAACAAACTATCTATGGTGGAAATATGCTATGAGATCTTTTCTTCAATCGCAAGACTTTAATACTTGGCTATTAGTCGTCGATGGTTATATTCGTCCAAAGATAGAAAATTCAGAAACTGAGTTTAAACGCTCAGTAGATTTTCAAACGAAGAAAAGGCGCTTGCAAAGCAGAATTCAGATGGTTTGAATGCTATAATACATGTTGTAAGTCATGATCTACAACATCATGTATCAACATATCAAACTTCGAAAGAAGCTTGGGATAATCTTCAGATCATATTCGAAGGAAACACTTCAGAGAAAGAAGCTAGACTTCAAAATCTTACGTCCGATTGGAAAAACCTTCGGATGGATGACAACGACACTTTTGAAGAGTTTCATCTTAAACTCTCTGAGATAATCAATGCCTCTTTCTCTCTAGGAAAGACTATCTCTGAAAAAGATATAGTGTGCAAAATTCTCAGATCGTTGGCACCAAGATACGATTCTAAGAAGCATGCAATCATAGAAGCAAATGATCTCTCAACTCTCTCACGAAGCACACTCGTTGGAAAATTAAAGATCTTTGACCATGAATCACAGTCTATTCAAAGTAAAGGAATCGCTTTTAAAGCTGCAAAAATTCTGAAAGCTCCAATTGAGAGGAATAGACAGACGGATGATTCAGATGAACAGATTGCAGAAAATTCTGATGATAAAATTGAACAATCGCTATCATTGATTACTAGACAGTTTCGAGATCTCTTAAAAAGGCGTAATAAGAGATTCATTAAGGATACTCATCAATCTTCTCGTCCACATGATCGAGTTCCTATCAAAAAGGATCATGGAGAAGATGATGAATATCAGCCACAATGTTTTGAGTGTATAGAGTTTGGTCATATTGTTAAAGACTGTCCCAATCTTAAGAAACACACTGGAAGCAAGACGTTGGCTGTAACTCTAGATGAGACCTCTAATTCATACGATTCTGAAGAAGAGGAAACATCTAATATTGCATTAGTTGTCAATCTTATTTCTTCCTCCTCCATTAGTAATTTACCCATTTTAAAAATGAACATTTTTTCTGATGTTATTAAATCATCTAATGGTAAAGGGAAAAATAAGACAAGATGCAAAAACTGTCTCAAAAACAGAATTGCTAAAAGTTTCATAGGCAACCCAAGTCAATCTCAAGGTACTTCGCTCGTTCGAAGTAATGAGAAGAGAATTTCTGATAGGATACTAGACCAAGGACAATCTTTTTGTTCAAATTTACATAATGAGATAAAATCTCATACTAATACCACTTCATCGGTATTAGAATTCTTTCCTCACCATGTGTGCCGAATTTTGAGTGAGGAAGAAGAAAAATAAGGCACTTATATGTAGAGTATGGAAATAAAATCTAATATTTGAAAATATTTGATATATTCGAATATTATATTTTCGGAAGTATGAAAATTATAAAAAGATCCTTCTCCTTCTTTGGTCATTCCTTGTCCGAATCATGAGTCTGGATCCAACATCTTCTTTTGGCAAGATGCTAGATCAAAAAGATTAACTTAAGATTAAGTCTGGATCTTCTCTTGATATTAAGAGTAAAATTAGAAAAGGAGATTGGCTTAGCAAGAAGGAAAGAGAGAATACTCTGAAGAAAGATCAGTGTATTGAAGCATTGACACACTTTTGTGTTCAATCAAAGACAGAGTTACATGCTCTTGCAGAATCCTTCACGAAAATTTCTCACATGCAAGAAGTTCTGGTCAAGCAACAAGGTTTTCTACTTGAAGAAATTCACAAGCTAAAGACCGAAAATAGTAATCCGCCTTCATTTAGTATTGATATGAAGGATTGAGTTGCAAAAGGAAAATAGACATCAATTTTTGATTTCTTTCAATGATTATACTAAATCTATTATGAATAAAATCATTTGATTTATAATTTTCTTGTGATGGTTTTTGATTTACATAGCCCGTGCTTGAGTGCTTTATTATTGTTATGGATGTTTATGGGATGTTTGATTTCGGTTTTATTACCTTGATATTCGATCTCATAATGTTGTGAACCCTTATGGTTTGGGTGACTTTTTGATTTAACAGGATTAAGTTCTAGCCCATGTTGGTAGGCTTTATCAAAGGATCATGAGGGGTTCTGGTAGAAACAATATGTGAAAAAGTCACAATATGTTGAATCGGTTTTGGTTTAGCATAAAAGCATATGTGTTTCGGTGGTTTTCAACTTTTGCTTGCAATAGTTAAAAACCGGTTTTCAACCTTTCTCTGGCAAAGGTTGGTTGTTGTTATTCTTTTGTTTTGCATAAGGATGACAACATAATGATATTTCGATATCAATTTTCCCTGAAAGAAAATGCAATCATATTGGAGAAGCGGATGCGAAATTTGAGGTAACAATGTTGTTAGTAAATTGTTTTCCTGTTTAAGAAAAGCCTTGTTTATTTCATATATATTTTGCTTTTGCTTAATAAAATTTCGGTACAATTGATGTTTTATTCCATTATGTGTGTATGGATGTGTGTGTGATTCAATTGGTTCTGGTTAAGAAACACTATTGTTATCTTGCTTTTATTGTGTCGTATCAATTGTTTAGACTTACAAAATTTCGGTGCAATTGCGGTGCTATAATGTCTATGTTGTTTCAATTGCTTCCGGTTGAGGTGAATAATTATGCAGGTTGATTTATTTTGGTTTGTATGAATTATTTATGGCTTAACGAAAGAAAAAGTCTACGGGATGGGTTGTTTAGTCCAATTCGATTCCGGATAAGAGAAGCTAAGTTTGCATTTCTAGCAAACAAATCCTTCGTGATAACAAACTTCCTCGGTTGTGTTGTTACTGGTGAAGCCGCCTATTCGGAGAGGAGAGTAACCTAATTAAGCGAAATCTCTTACTGCCGCTCAGTTTAAAGTCTTCTTTGGGATTGAGAAGCTCTATTAGTACCGTCGATGGGAAACTAAATAATCGCGGGTTATCTTGTGTTTTCGATTGATTTGATTGACTAACGGTGGTTGAACTTTGATTGCACCTAGTTTGTTTATGCTTGAGAATCTTCTCTTCTGATATAACATTCACTCAAACTAGATTGAAGTTTCGACAGGGATCTTTAGACTGTTGTTAGTGCTAAAGACGATCTTGTGATAATCCATTGTTAACAGACTCTGTTCTGTGCGTGATTGATCACAAGATATTCAAGTTGTTGTATGCAGGTGTTTATTGAAGATCTAAGAAGATTTGAAGACAAAGAAGATATTAAAGATTTCTGATTTGGGGTTCATAATTTTTGGTGTGCATAATACTTGTTTCGGTGTAAGAGGATCCAACTATATTCAGTTTATCCTTATGGTAGATTTAATTGATTAGTTGTGTAGATCGGCATCAATACAATTCTTTGTGATTAAAAGTATTGATTGCAAAATCTTAACAATTACCTTTCGTAGTTGAACATAAGATAGATCTATGAACCTGACGAGGAGTTTATTTGAGATAAACAGAAGAGCCTTTGTCGAACTCACATCACTTGGTTGAAGAGAGTTGATACCAAACAGATTTGTTGTTGCTTTACTGTTTGGAATACGAACCAAATGAATTGTTCCAAGTACTTGACTTATTCATAGGTTGGAGGCGTGGGAATATAGACGGAATTAGGTGAACTATAGGTTTAGCTGCTTGGTCTCAATTATACGAAGTTTGTTTAATTTTGTGTAGCGGCTTAAACCTGAGAGTATTCAATTCTGGACAAGGTCCCGGGGTTTTTCTGCATTTGCGGTTTCCTCGTTAACAAAATCTTGCTGTGTCATTTACTTTATATTTCCGCATTATAATTGTTTTATTATAATTAAAGTGAATTACACAAACGTTAATTTTCTATTTACTTGATAAGCAATCCAGTTGTGTTTGTTTAAGTCTGAACCTTTTTATCAAGTAAACATACTTCGTTGTTGTATTGTCTCGATCTCGTATCCATAGACGATCACACGAAGTGTGAACCGATTAGTTGCATTGTCTCGACTCGGTCCATAGACAATCACTTTCGGAGAAAGGACTTATACGTAGGAAAAGTTTTAGCTTGAGGTATATTTGGGTACCCTCGCCTTTTCAGTTCACCTGTCTTATTCTCTTATGCCATAACCAAGAATCATTATGCACATTACTGTTGTTGCAACTTTCCTTTTGATGTTGAATATTCAAAGGATATAATTTGTTTTTGGTCATATGTACTTTTGTTATCAACCTTCTTCTTCTATCTCTGATGAAAAAAGACCATTGTAAATATTCATAGAATATCCTCTTTCAGATAGTTGACCCATACTCAGTAAGTTTGGATGTAAACCTGGAAATGCTCCGTCCAAAAATAACAATCGAAATCTCTAGGAAAATATAATTAATAAATGCACATTACTAATTCTGTAATTTCCATACAAATGAAATTAATAACCTTAATTAAATGATTCTTAACTTATTTATGTTTCGATCCTGGGATTCTCTTCCCTTAGCCGTTAAGGAATATCTTTGAACAATTATAGAAATAAACATTCTCAGCATGTGTTCAAAAATTTTCGACATCTTTACTTTGTAAGTTCTCTTCCACACTTACAACCTTGAAACCGATTTGCCACACTTCCAAACAAGTTTAGAATTGGTTCATCTGACTTTCAAGAACTATGTAATTGATCAAACCAACATTCAATCACAATCATGGGTTTACGGTTTTACCAAAACAAGTTTCGGTTCTACCTCCATGTGAGTACTACGCATAGTCACACTAGCTTCCCAAAAGATTCGGTTGATTAGGTACTAGGATCGGTTCCCCACATATATATGGTATCTAACTTATATTTGTTGCAAAATTTTTATTCATAATAGTTTTATTCATAATAGACCAATACAATCAATGAAAGAAATCAAAAATTGATGTCTATTAAATTAGATTAAGTATTACAGCAAATAACTTAATCTCTAGTGGTGCTCTTGTTGTTCACTGAGGTCTCTTCAGTGTTCAAACTCTTAAAGCATGTCTCAATAGACTTGTCCGCAACCACTTTATGTTTTATAAGATCTTCCAACCGAAGCTTCAAGTTAGCAAGATCAGTTTTTGCCTCCTCTAAACTTTCTTTTAGTCTATCTCATTCTTGCATTAGTGAGAAAAGACTTCTTATGAGTTCATCAAACCCATGCATAGCTTCATGCATACCATCAGTGGAGAACCACTTGGTAGATTCTGAATCATCGATCACAAAGAGACTAATTTCTTCTTGAGACCTATCATAGTTATTATCAGACACGCTTCTTGAGACAATCTTCCTGATTCTTCGATATGGGACAAACCCTTCACAGTTTCTTACTTTTCGTGTTTCCCTTCTATCACTCCTTGTAACACTGCGAGTTATAGGAGACATCTTTATAAAGAAAAGACAATAATCTTAAGAGGTGATTTATATGAATCAGGGTTTTTTTCGAAAATATATACAAATATGTTTTCGAAATTCTCTTCTTCTTAAAGAATAAAATCGAAAGATATTCCAAAAATATCTCCTTTTTACCAAAAAAATAAAAACTTTCTTTATCATGTGCTCCTTGTTATATGTGCTTTTCTCATCCAATATCACGAGCACAGTATGGGATGAGAGTGCACAATTCCGATACAACTAAGTTGCATCAGAGTAAGCCTTTTCCAGCTTACAGTGATTATCAGAAACATAGTTCACGTTTCCTCTAGGGAGTTTCTGCCCAAAATATTTTCTTCCAAGACGATGATCTTTTCTAGCTCTAGAGATATGGTCATGTGGAGAAAATGTACTAATGTGAGAATTCTCGGAGATAGCTAGATCTCTCTTAATTCTTCCAATGAGATTTTCATAATATTTTCTCATTCTAAGGACTTCCTTATTATTTACATTAGTGTGATCATCTGAAACTACTATCGGAAAATCCTGATTGTTTCTTTTGGCAGAGATTCACTCTTTCCCTTCCTTCTGAAGTCGTTCCTTATCAAAACCAGAACTGTTTCAATATGGGTGCGGAGGAACCTTTTTCCATAAGCGATTATCAACTCTTTCCTCTGACTCTTTTGAGTTGATCTTATCGGGATGTAGTATAATCTGTCTTTCTACTGAGGAATAATCTTTCAATTTTTAAGACAAGAAACTTCTTTCAAAATTTGTACCACCGTATGTTGAAGAAGTATAAGTTTCCTGTCAAGTGACTGAAAGTTGTATTCCTTAGAGTTATCACGGAATCGGTTCAAAGTTTCCTTTGGACAAGATTTCGTTTGATCATTAGTAGATCTAGAAGCTGGTTTCTCATCCTCTTCTAACTTGATGTAGTTAGGCAAACTACCATCGTCTTGATCTGTTTCAGATGTGATTAACCCGGTTTTGTCACAGTATGTAAAAGTAGAGCAAGGACTTTTAGTTTCCTCACCAGAAGAAATCACAACAACATCATTAGTCAGAATCATAGGATGCATCTCTTTATCTGGAAGAGATTTACCAAGAGCTTCTAGTTTAACAGCGAGATCCATTTTCTCTTTGGCTAGACAGTTCAGTTGAATGTCCTTTTCTTTAATCTCCTGCTTAAGAAGATTTGACTCTGTCTTTAAGATAAACACTTTAGAAGACAGAGATTTTATAGGCTTTAGGAGTTTTATCAACTCTTTATCAGCATCTTTTTTTTCTTCAGAAAAAGACACATATGTTTTCGTAACCCCTGGATCATGAGTCAACGAAGTATTAACATCTTCAACATTTGAGCATTCATACTCTTGCATAACGTTAACTGAATCATACATGGATTCAATTCTTATAGGTTGGATTGCACGAAACACAGATTATTAGATCTTTTCATGTTTGCCTGCTCTGATACCAATTGAAAAGGCGAGGGCACCTAAATATACCTCAAGCTAAAACTTTTCTTACCTATAAGTCCTTTCTCCGAAAGCGATTGTCTATGGACTGAGTCGAGACAATACAACTAATCGGTTCACACTTCGTGTGATTGTCTATGGATATGAGATCGAGAAAATACAACAACAAAGTATGTTTACTTGATACAAAGGTTCAGACTTAACCAAACACAATAAGATTGCTTATCAAGTAAATAGGAATTAACGTTTGTTTAATTTACTTTAATTATAATAAAACAATTATAATGCGAAAAATAAAAGTAAATGACACAGCAAGATTTTGTTAACGAGGAAACCGCAAATGCAGAAAAACTCCGGGACCTAGTCCATAATTGAATACTCTCAGGATTAAGCCGCTACACAAAATTGCACCTAACTTCGTATAGTTGAGACCAAGTAACTAACCCTATAGTTCACTTAGTTCCGTCTGTATTCCGATGCCTCCGACCTATGAATAAGTCACGTACTTGGAACAATCCCTTTGGTTCGTATTCCAAACAGTAAAGGAACAAGAAATCTGTTCAGTATCAACTCTATTCAACCAAGTGATATGATTCGGACAAAGGCTCTTCCGTTTATCTTAACATAAACTCCTTCGTCGGGTCTAGATCTATCTTATGTTCAATCACCCTAAGGTAATCGTTTAAGATTAAGCCAACAACACCTTTAATCCGAAGAACCGTGTTGATGCCGATCTACTCAATTAATCAATCTAATCTACCACAAGGATAAACCGATTATTAATTGGATCCTCTTTTACCGAAACAAGTATTGTGCACACCAAAGATTATAAAACCCAAGTCAGATCTTCAATATCTTCTTTGTCTTCAAATCTTCTTAAATCTTCAATAAAAACCTGCACAAAATCACTTGAATCTCTTGTGATCAATCACGCACAGAACAGAGTCTGTTAACAATGGATTATCACAAGATCATCTTTAGAACTAACAACAGTCTAAAGATCCCTGTCGAAACTCTGAACTAGTTTGAATGAATCTTATATCAGAAGAGAAGATTCTCAAGAATAAACAAACTATGTGCAATCAGATTTCAATCACCGTTAGTCAATCAAATCAATTGAAAACAAAGATAAACCGCAATTATCTAGTTTCCCACCAACGGGTCGCGCTAGAGCTTCTCAATCCAAAAGAAGACTTTAAAACGAGCGGTCGTAAGATATTTCACCTAATTAGATTACTCTCCTCTCCGATAGGCGGCTACACAAGTAACAAAGACAAAAGAGGAAGTCTGTTGTTACGAAGGATTAGTTTGCTAGAAAGGAAAACTTCATGTATTTATAGACAAGGAAGTTTGGACACCAAGGAATTTCCAAAACCGAAAATATTCTCAAGATATTCATAAATGCACAGACTCGGTTTTCATAATTCCTGGAAATGCTCTATCCAAAAATAACAATCGAAATCTCTTGGAAAATATGATTAGTAAATGCACATTACTAATTTTGTAATTTCCATACAAATGAAATTAATAACCTTAATTAAAAGATTCTTAACTTATTTGTGTTTTGATCCTGGGATTCTCTTCCCTTAGCCGTTAAGGAATATCTTTGAACAATTATAGAAATAAACATTCTCAGCACGTGTTCAAAGTTTGTCGACATCTTTACTTTGTAAGTTATCTTCCACACTTACAACCTTGAAACCGATTTTCCACACTTCCAAACAAGTTTGGAATTGGTTCATCTGACTTTCAAGAACTATGTGATTGATCAAACCAACATTCAATCACAATCATGGGTTTACAGTTCTACCAAAACAAGTTTCGGTTCTACCTCCATGTGAGTACTACGCATAGTCACACTAGCTTCCCAAAATATTCGGTTGACTAGGTACTAGGATCGGTTCCCCACATATATATGGTATCTAACTTATATGTGTTGCACATGTTCACAGGATCGGGTCCCCTTTCTGCTGTCAACCTTGTTGCACCCCATACAAGGATCGGTTCCCCTTGATGTACTACACCCCTTACAAGGATCGGTTCCCTTTCCCTTACAAGGATCGGTTCCCTTCCCCAAGGCAGGCATATTCCGATCATGCCTAGGTGATTACTTAAGATTGGTTTTACTAATAAAAGTTATACCAATACAAAAGTCATGCCTTTGGTTTTACTAATAAAAGTTATATATGCAATGAATACCAAAACCAATAACACCTGGAAATTTCCTTTTCGGTTCACAAAACAAGTTTATGAACTTACTTCCTTAGAACACATGTAAACATTGTTCCCTAGGATGAAATCCTCACCTCATACCCATACATAATCACAATAACATTCAAATGATTATGGCGATGTCTTATCTACAAATTTTAATGGTTAAGTAATAAACCTCGTATTGTATTCCTTAATACTATGTGTTAGAGCATAGCTCGGTCGACCTCGCATGCGTTGCTATCTCAAGCATGTTTGTCAATGTTAGTGATCAAAACTAGGAGTCCTGATTTTTAGCCTACATAGCTAAGTCTCGGACTAGGATAGAAAAGTGTAGTTGAGCTCAAGGAATTCATGGAGATTCATCATACAACGACGAAGATCTATACAAGGAACCGTGGAACTTCATCAACAAAAATGTATGTGGATACTTGAACTTATCTATCACTCAAAAGTCTATCTATTCTATCTCCTACTTCTTATGAGACAAAAGTCGTATGCTATATAGACTAGATCATACACATTTGACATTTCGAGCTGAGCATTCATTGCTTATCTTTTATCTCGAAATCGTGTGTTGGTAAAGCGTTTCGGTTTGATCAAGTTTATCTTCACCTAGTGACGAAAGTCATGAAAAGTTTCAATCACTTTGAGAATTACTCTGACGTGAATCGGTCCGTGAATAACAGCTACAGAACGTCATCTGAGAATGTCTCAATTATTTAAATGAGAGTTTAGATTACATAACCATGTATTCCTTGAACCGAAGTTTTCGAACTTTGTTGATCAATAAAAATCGGGAGGATTGTGGAATTGGCTTGCCAAGTCCGCGAACTGTCGGAAGTTCTCGACCGAGAATTTCTGCTGGATTTTCCAAAACTCGTTTGTGTGCTAAGTCCGCGAACTGGCGGAAGTTCTCTTTCCGAGAATTTCTGTTGAGTTTGGAAAACTAAACCGATTAACTTAAGTCCGCTAACTTGTTTGTGAACTTAAGAGGTTATGATCTAAAGATGTGCTCTGAACATGAAACATTAAATTACTAAGGAATGCTTTATGCAAACCGTGGATATAATGTTCATGAGCCGATTCAATCGAATCGAATCATCTTTGTTTCAATTGTGTCTTGTGTAGTTACATAAGTTCTCATAGCAATTGAAAAACTCTTTAACTACTTCATTTGAGTCAATTGAACTAGTTATGGTGAAGAAGAACAAGGTTAATATGAAATGCTCATATGGTTAACCTTTTGGGTTACTATGTTGAACCAACATACACGTACATGTTTGGGAATGGTTTTCACAAACCCAGTAAACGTCTACCCAAGTGTGTGTGACAAGATGAGTTTTCAATATAACGGTTGAGAAATATTAGCTTGAATTTAAATCTGGTTTTCATCTAACGGTGAATAAGGATTGCTTTGTACCTAAGGCAAAACCCTGATATGAAGGCTATATAAAGGAGACATCTAGCATTGTGCAAAACTAATTCCCACACGTCTGTGTGATACTAGTGCGCTCGCTAGAGTCGATTCTCCTTTAACCTTTGGTTTTCTTCTCCAAAACCAGGTTAACGACTTAAAGACTTCATTGGGATTGTGAAACCAGACCGATACTACTTTTATCGTAGTTGTGTGATCTGATCTTGCATCTTCTATCGTACGAGTACAATCGATTTATTGGCTTGAGATCGTAAGAGTTCTCCAATAGGCAAGATAAAGAAGTCACAAACATCTTCGTCTCACTGTTTGTGATTCCTCGACAAACTTCATGTGTAGTCCGGAAGGATTGTAGAGAGGTGATTGAGTAATCTAGGTTGTTCTTCGGGAATATAAGACCGGATTATCAATTGGTTCATGTTCACCTTGATTTTATATCTTAAGACGGAACGAAACCTAGGGTTTATCTGTGGGGGACATATTTATCCTTTGATAGACTTTTCTGTGTGAGACATATCTGTTTATTATCAAGTCTGTGATTTTGGGTTGCAGCAACTCTTGGTTGTGGGTGAGATCAGCTAAGGGAATCAAGTGTATAGTATCCTGCTGGGATCATAGGGGTAGGAAGTACCTTGAATCGGTGGGAGACTGATTGGGGTTCAACTATAGTCCAGTCCGAAGTTAGCTTGGAATTGGATAGTGTCTGTAGCGGCTTAATACAGTGTGTATTCAATCTGGACTAGGTCCCGGGGTTTTTATGCATTTGCGGTTTCCTCGTTAACAAAATTTTTGGTGTATGTGTTATTTATTTTCCGCATTATATTTTATATAATTGAAATAATACAGGTTGTGTGTTCGTGATCATCAATTGGAAATCCAACCTTTGGTTGTTGATTGATATTGATTGATCCTTGGACATTGGTCTTTGGTACCGTCCAAGTTATTCTTTGTATTTGATAAAGACTCTCTATTGTTTTTAGCTTGAGTAAAAATCAAATCAAGAGAGAGATATTAACTCCTTGAGATACTTTTATCTAGATTGAGTCTGTATGTCTAGTTGATTCTCTAGCAAAGTATTTCGAAGTTAGTCCATACAGATTGCTAAGCGAAATATTGGGTGGTGTTGTTAGACCCCCGCTTTTCCACTATGTCTATCTAGAGTTCAAATATGCTTCGCAGTTATGTTTTCAATATGCACGACTTAAAAGATACGTTAGGGAATGAAACAGTTCAAGACAAATATCATTAACCTCAAGTGGAAGGATGATTGTTGTCGTTGTAGCTCCTTGCTTCTTCACATCTTCAAGTCCTCGCAATACTTGTAATGTCTCATATCCTAATGCTTTCAAGCTAACCTATACGAAGTTTAACTCTAGTACATAATCAAGCGACTCTTAACATGAATTTTGATTCACTAAAATATGACAACCAAACTTGACATACCAACGCTTGGTGGGTTCAACCGAGACATGCTCTAACATATAGTATCACCATTAGCTTTCATCTCATTAACAAGATTCAGTGTCTTTGAGAAAAACTCTGATATTGTTTCAGTAGTCTCCATCTGCAATAATTCATATTTTCTTTTCAAAGTTTGTAATCTAACCTTCTTGACCTTGTCATATCCTTTGTAGTAACTTATCAATCCATCCCATGCTCTTTTAACTTCTTTAATGTAGATAACTCTATCCATGAGAGATTCATGAATACCCTGATGAAGAATATATATAGCTTTAGAATTCTTCTTTCTGTTTTCAGTTAATAGAGTTTGCGCAGCTCCTTCAAGTACTACTCCTTCTGCTGGTTCTACATAACCATCTTTCACGATATCCCATACTTCTTGGTATAGAAAAATATTCTCCATCTGCAACCTCTAGTGTTCAAAGTTTTTACCTTCAATCACCGGTACCTTAATTGAACTTAAACTTGTCATCTTCTTCAACTTAACAACTCCTACACACAACCCTAGAATCTGATACCGGCGTTCTGATACCAGATGTAGAAAATATGATATCAAAGACTTAATGAAAGAATACAGAACTAAACTCGCAAAATACTTCTCTTAATTGATGTAATTCGACTCATGGCTCAACATCCTATTTATATGTTTAACAAACTTGACTCTCAAGTAAGACACACTTTCCTAACTTAATCAAACTCTAACAAAGACTCTTATAGAATATTTTCACGTAAACAAACTCTAAAACCAGTAATACTTGCAACCCAAGTTTACTTCTAAATACCGTACCATCGTATCAACCAAACTAGTTAATCCACGCATTGTGTCAACAACTCTTGTTGACCCACTCAAACTCTGTCAACTCTCACAGTTCATCCCTATCAACTGTATCAACAATACTTGTTTATCCTTAGTGTAATCTTCATATTATCTTGGTTTAACCTTCAACAGTTACAATGATTCGAAATACTGACCAAGAACTATCAACGGTCATAAAAATACCATAAGACAACTTATATCTTCAAGCCACTTAAACATAATTACAACAAATAACTTTATCAAGAAGCCTAACATTTCTATATTGAATAATTCTTTTTTTTTTTGGATAATTAACCATAAGTATTTCATTCCATTAAGAAATGTTTACATGATGGTTATCAAAAAAAAAGTACATCTTAACATGAAACAAATACAACAAAAGATGGAAAACATTAATAAATCGAGAAAAGAAGGAGCGATCTACAACGATATCATCCAAAAATCTTGTACGTTGAGATTGGAAAAGGAATGGTACTCGAAGTCATAGTTCGACCATTTTGATGATTTCTTTCTTGGAAAAGAGATACTCCTATTAGAGATGAGTGATTTTCCCAAAAACTCTTATGTAGCGAGAAGCCCGAGAACCCTGGATCTATTATGTTGTTGAAGAAGAAACTTTATCTTGCCTCTATCAAATCATTGATGTACTTGTATCCAAAAAACTGAATCACAAACAAATATATAGAAAGAAACACTATAAAAGTACGTATAAAATCACTTCACTAGCGAAGACAATAATCGCCCTAATAGCGAAAAATTAATGAAAACGATGAAATAACTCCTAAATAAGATCAACTCTGCAAAGGGTTGGACCTGAGCAAAGGAGGAAGAAGATGATAAGGCTTTTATCTAGGTTTTTGAGAAGGGGGATAGAGGAGTAGTCTATATTCTTAAGCAACATCGTAGGTTTAAATTGCATGGTGTGTATTAAATGTTACACATCCAAACCACGAAACAAAAATCTACAATTTGTAGAAATGCTAGAATTCATAGATTGACCCATTTTTTAAAAGTTTTGTTCAATTCATAATAACACAAATGACTTAGGTATAAAAGGATCCATAGATTCAACCGTTCGTCAAGGATTTTTCCAAAAATACAGTAACACAGGTAACAAGGGAAACCTAAATCGGTTTTCATAGACTGGAATCGGTCCGACTCTTCGTCGAATCCGTCTTCTAAAACTGCTTTTAGCTGGTGTCATAGTGTCATTGTTGTTGTTGGAATCTTTGTACAACTTGTTGTTGATGATCTTGATGTCGCTCTTTGCGATGTTGTTGCTATAACTTTATGTTGTTGTAAGTTTTATTATTATATAAAGAACAAATACCTAAACCTTAATCATCAACAGTAGCTAATAAAGAAAACCCACTTAATTAAAGTTAATTGAAGCAACACTCTAATCAAGTGATTCAAAACGAACCCTAGAAATAGAATAAAAAACTTACCAACATTTTAAAAAATAAAAACGAAAAAACCTTAAAAACTCAAAAAGAGAATTGGAGATGTTGAAGATGATTATAACAAGGGGACGATAGAAGGTTTTATTCTGTTTAGATCTGAGCACAAAGAAGTTTTAGTGTTTGGGGTTTTCAATTGTCAAATAGGAGAGAAAAATTAATTTTTTACTTGAAATAAAGGGTAATTAATCCTTTCATTTCATTTGAAAGTGTTTGGGTTATGTCAGACTCGAATTTTCTACCAACATCCTATGAGAGACAAAGTCTGGAGCAGTTAAATCTTTGATGCGGATCGATTTTTGATGTGGACACGTGGAACCAATCATAATGCAACATGTGGAATTTGATTTAACTAAATCAAAGAATATTCATTACAATTTTTGGTAAGTATTAATTCACGGGGAATGTTACTTGATATTTAATAATCTAGTCATCATATTTGTAATTCAATTGAAACTTATATTAGACTTCTTCGAAGCCGAATATATTCATGTGATGTTGCAAATGGGTTACAAAGGGATCGTTTGTTTTTGTAAGTTGGTCTAGTTTATTGCTATATCGTTATACCTATTTCGTTTTCAGAATTTGGTTTCCAGGTATACCCTTTATAACTTCACAATATGTCAATGGACATGTCATTTTTATTAGAAGGTCACAGTTGCAATTTCTTAACTGTCGAAGTTTCTACTTCTGTAAATAATTCTCATTTTTGTCACATGGAAAGCCTTATTTTCTTAAAATAACGTTATCGCATCTAGGTTAAGAAAAGGAGAGGTACCTACTACACCCTTAACTTTTCCGTTGTTGAACTTGCATGGAAAATATATGTAGATAAATATATCAGTACCTTAATACCACAAGAACAAGTCTTGGGGATATTTGTTTTCAAGATTGTAAAGCAGGGCCAACCTGGTATGTCTCGAAGTTTCAATATTCGAATTCAGCAAGACAAAGTCTCATACGATTTATATCACAAGATCGAATTCAACGATATCAATGCTTGTAGGATCTTTATTCATGAGTTAAACTGTGTAGATTGTGTAAAGGTAAATAATACAATGCAGAAAGGAAATAACATCAGACGCCAAGAAAAAATATTAACGAGGAAATCAATAATCTTGAAGAAGAACCCATGGACCTCGTCCAGTTTGAACTTACACTGTATTAAGCCGCTAAAAAACTAGCATGTTGTTAGACTTCAGACTGAAACGTAGTTGAGATCGAATATGCCCTACAAGTTATTCAACTGCGGTTGTGCCCCTTACATCTTCTGGATCGTGCAAGATTCCATGCACACGGTTTCCCTAGCTGGAGTCCTTTACAGGCCTAGGAGTTTTTTCACAGTCCTTCGTGAAAACTAATGCCTCCAATATTGTACCTATTTGATTTCCTCCATATATTTTTCAATCAAGTTAATGGAAATGTATTAGCTTAATTTGAGGGATCTGCAGGTGAAAAAGATGTCAAAGTAAACCCAAACAATTATGGATTAATCTTTTCAAAATTTATAGAGGTTCTTAATTGATTATACCTCACAAGATCTTTCAAAATCAAGTTTAGATTGCAATCTTATGGAAATAACTAGGTCGGAGACGAGAAATCCTTGTAGTTTTTATCAATTTCATTTCTCGATTGGTAGTTTTTGAATGATCGTGTACCATAAGAGATAGATATTTTTATAATATTGAAGAACTATGACAATCAAGATAACAGAGATTTATCAAGTAAAAGACAATCTGATAGGGTTTCATAAATCCCAAGTGAAGTCTTCAAATTTGTAACTTGTTTATGTTTCTCGGGGAATTTTAGGTTTATGGAGAACGACTCTTGCAGAAACAATATGCAAGGATTCTGAATATTAGTTGCATACCATCCTCTATTTATATTGTTGAATAAGGCTAGATGACTTAAAGTTCAATCAACTATTACTTGCATTTAAAGAATGTTCATGAACTAGGTTCCATGTTTACGAATTACTTTGACCCCAAGTGATCTCTTAATTCTTAGAATAACTTTTTACTCTGGTCCCAAGTAACTTATTTCCTTAGTTATCATAGTTAAACAATATAGTTTTATCCTTTGATATAAGCTGTAACAATGGAACCCATAGTACATTCAAAATAAAGGTACTTCTAAAGTTTAGCTTCCAATCATTTAGGAAAAGAAATAACTTACTCACAGAATCATGGTACTGAGAATGGAAACCATTAAGTGTATATGTACTTTGCCTTGTAATAGAAATAAGTATGTGCATACATGTATTTTTCAATTAAAAAACACAATCAAAAAAGTAGCTCATGAGTTAACCATATGGTATGTGAACCATCAAGCAAATTTCAAGTTCAAAATGACCAATTTCTACATAGTTCAGAAACTGAAAATTATAGTTGGAGAACTTAAGAATCTTTGAAGTCAACAAAACTTGTTGAGAATTGTAGCAAAAAAAAAAAATAATAATAATTGTGCCTTGTTCTTATTACTCAAAATACATAAATGAAACTCTTCTAGTTCAGCTGTCAAAAATAACATATTGTACAATATCTAGGCATCGGTTATGTATGATTAACATAAATTGCTTACAAGTTTCACATTTTGACCAATACACATTCATCACAGAAATCAAGAAATGCAACAGAGTTTTCATTTTTTCGTCTTCTGGAAACACATTCTCACAATGCGTGGCACGATATATCCCCTACTACTGGATAAATCCATGTGATACTTCCCGTATAATATTGTAAGTCCATGACATAGTGTTGATGGTGGATTTTAGTTTAGAGATAAAATTGTAAAACCAAATTTATGCGCTGACATCCTGCAAACGATAAAGCCATTGATAAGTGATGAATATTTCTTCACTTTACTAATTCACCTAGAATGGAGCATGTGGCAACAATCCCAGTATTTTGTGAATTAAATACACAAAATTCATCCAGGTTGGAGCATGTAGCAACAATCCCGTATACCCTGTGAATTTATAGCATTATTAATTAATGTGCGATAAGCCTTGTATCTCATGTGTTGTTCCCGCAGAACCCTCATTATTGGTGCGGCATGACGACTGAATGTTGCTCTCAGCAGAGTGACACGAATATCCAAGTATCGATAATGAGGCATGCACGAAATACCCGTACAGGATACATCTCTCGGTGTGTTATACTAGCCCGATTGAGCATCTGGGTTGTCCATGTCAGTCTCATAAACAATCACGACCAGGAAAGTTGGCCGCATGATTTAACCAGCCTAGACGATCCTCAGCAGGAGCAGGCTACCACCTTAATGACCACCAGCGGGCCCGTTTTTTCCCTGGTCGGTCGAATACATACCATGCCTCCCAAATAACCACCGAACGCCAGCCTAAATTAGGATGGTTGGGCTGGTGTGGAGCAGCTTGGAAAAGCTTGTACGCACAAGACTGCCAATGTCGGTCTCAAAACAGATCGCGGCCATCCAACTTCTCCCGCATGGTTGGACGACATAGATCGTCCCATGACCGGTTGGACAAGCGTTGTCCTGCACACCGGCGGGCCCCCTTTTTACTTACTTGACCGATCTTTCACGACCTAACCAGGAAAGTCCACTAGTGTCTTAAATTGATCACAACCATCCAACTTCACCGGCATGTTTGGATGGCTTAGATCAAGCCTATCACCGTGGGACAAGTAAACACATGCTCACCACCGGCTCAATATGGGTCCAACATGGTCGGCCTCCTCAAAAGAGGATCATAGCTTTCCAAACCGTTAGGTTGAAGTCGTGTACACACGACCGATCCAAAACCCTAATTAGGGTTTGCAGCATGTTACATGTGTCGCTAATTGATCACGAGCGTCCATCTTCGCAAGCATGGATGGAGGGTGTAGATGTAGACTTAAAAGGTCCCGAGCACGTCAACATGATCATCATGGTCCCATCTACACGCATGACCGATCGGCCAAGGACAATCATGGTTGAACGTCTCGAAACGCGCGCCCGAAGTAGGCATGTCACGCGGCTTCCAACTCCTTTGCGGCAACGGATTTCTGCCGCAAACCGATCCCAACCACTCAACTTTGACGGACAAATTAAGTGACTTAGATCACATCTTCATGGGACAGTGAGGTACAAACGTGTACACCGGCAAGCCGTCTACACGCATGCCCGGTTGGTTCTGCCAAAAACGTCTCCCATGCTTGGATTCGACCAAGCTGAAGAGTGATGCTTGCACACCTCTTCAAAACCCTAAAACTTCATCAACGGTCGTAGATGAGCGTCATATATCATCTCGTCCGTCCAACTCTACCAGCTTGGTTAGGCAGCCCAGGCTACGAGTTAGTTGGCCAATAAGGTGTCGTGGTGATCACTATCCATCACTCTACCACATTATGTGATCGGCCAAGGGAGGGCTTGCCTACGCAGCCTCCAAACGATCACTTGAAGGTAGTTATGCGTGCAGCTGTTTTGAGACGCTTAATCCGCGACTTACTCCGATAACCTTTAAAACAACGATGCTTCATGCATATTGAATATATTCGATGCATTACATGTATAGAATACACACGATATTTCATAAATATCGGTTTCCCAAATAACTTAGTTATTTAACCTAGCACTGTATGCTACCTTCTGTGGGTCCCACGATCCACACAATCGAGACATCAAGCATGTCACAAACTTGGGGATACATACCCGGGTATTGGTCTGGCGGTTTACAGCGTGCAACGCGCCATCACAAGAACGTGTGAGGAAGACATGGACGGTTAGTAATGATGGGAGAAGTGGGCAAAGACTGATCGTGTGACACTAACACGACTCCACTACTCCATCACTCAACTTCCTCCACTTCCCACGAGAGATGAGGGTTAGGCTCAATGACTTGTATAAATAGGTTCTCCTCTCTATTTCCAAAAAACAGACAAGACAGAAACCAAGTTTTGATACAACGTATTCAAACACACAGAGCTTTGCTTACATTATTGCAAGCCAGTTCGGTATTCTGATACAAGTCAAAAACAACCAACACCTTCTATTTTCTTAAGAGTTTTATTTATGGGAAATTCCTTTTACGTGTTTTACTTGTTTTTGAAGAAAACCAAAACCTAACTTGATTTGCAAGTATCTTTTCCTATAAATACAACCTGTAATTCTGTTTACAACAATACAAGCAGCGACCATCTTTAGGTCTATTTTTCTTCTTCTTTTTGTTTTTTGTGCGGCGTTTTACTTCCATCCCTGTTGTTGAGTTCAAGAGTGGGTAACTTGTGTTGTGATAACTCAAGTTATATCAGGCAGTCTTATCCTGTACAATCTTCGTTGTGAGGGGTTTAGCATTACTCATCTCGAGTATACCCGCGAACTAATGTGTTAAGGACAACTTGTTGAACCTGTGATTCTTACCTCGTCAAGTTGTTTCGGTAGAGTTATTTCGGATTAGTTCTTTATATCTTACTTTTGATACATCTTACGTGTTGTTCATTGTTGCAGATTCCAACAATCTTAACACATTAGTATTCCTTGTAACAACGGGAAAGAACGACGTTGAAAGGCCACAAAAGTTTAAAGGAAAGGATTTCAAGAGATGGAAATCCAAGATGTTGTTTTATCTAAGTCATCATGAATTGGATTATGTACTTGTTCCACATGATGAATTGATGAATGCTGAAGCTTTAACTGAGGAGGAGCTCGAGTTTAACAAGAGGTGTAATTTTCTGGCGAAAAATCATCACATGAATGGTTTGGAAGATGCGATGTATGATTTTTACAACGCTAAAGAAAACTTCAGTGTTTATGAATTGTGGACTGCGTTAGAAGCAAAGTTTCAAGCGGAGACTGCAGGGAGCAAGAAATTTATGGTGGCGAAGTTTATGGACTTCAATATGACGAACGATAAGCCTGTTGTTGATAAATTCCTCGAACTTCAACAAATCATTAATGAGATTTTTGCTGAAGGTATGGTCATTGATGAGATGTTTCAAGTGTCTGCGATAATTGAGAAGTTACCATCTTCTTGGTCGGAGTATAAGAGAAAGCTAAGACATGAAACTGGAGACATCAACATGGTTGAATTGGGAAAGAAGATTCAAGTGGAAGAACTGTTGTGCTCTAAGGATAATAATGTGTCTTCTTCAAGGAACATGAGTAACAAAGCTCACATGACTGAACACAGATCGTCCAAAGCTGGAAAAGGTGAGAGTAAAAATCGTGACTCTAAGCGTGGTCCTTCCAAGAAAGGTATGTTTCAAAAACCAGAGTCTAGCATTACTAAAATTAAGGGTGCTTGTTATGCGTGTGGATTTACTGGCCATATGGCAGTTCACTGTAGATATCGTAAGGACAAGAAGGATAATGCTAACTTGGTTGAAAAGAACAAGGACTAGTTTTCTGCTGTTAAGTCTGAAGTTAATTTGGGGACCAATGTGATGGACTGGTGGGTAGACTCTGGAGCTACCAAGCATGTTTGTAGGAATAAAGACCTGTTCACCTCATACCATAGGGTAGGGGAAGGCGAGAAACTCTACATGGGTAACTCATCTGCATCAGAGGTTGCAGGAAAAGGAAAGGTCGGTCTGAAATTCACATCTGGTAAGACTCTAACATTGAATGAAGTTCTTCATGTTCCAGACATCTGCAAAAATCTTGTTTCTTGTTCTGTTTTAGATGATAAGGGTTTTAAAGTTTCAATTGAGTCTGGAAAACTTATAGTAACTAAGGGCAATGATTATGTGGGTAAGGGTTATAAGAATGGGGGTCTTTATAAACTTAATGTAACCTGTCCTGAAGTGAAATTGAATGGTTCTTCTGTTTACATGTGTGTGTCATTGGATGTTTGGCATGGTAGAGTTGGTCATGTAAATTAAAAATCAATGCATAAATTGTCTACCGTAGGTTGGATTCCCAAATTCACTTTAGATAAAAGTCATAGTGTGAGATTTGCGTAGAATCTAAGCATGCTAAGAAATCATTCAGTAAGAATGTCCAGAGAAACACTAAACCCTTAGAGTTAATCCATTCAGACCTAGTTGACATGAAGTCAATTCAAACTAGAGGTGGTAAGAAATGGTTTGTGACCTTTAAAGATGATTGTACGAGGTACTGTCATGTTTATTTTCTTAGAGGGAAGGACGATGCCTTAGAAGCCTTTAAGATATATAAACGTGAATTTGAAAACCAATTGAATGCTACCATTAAAACTATTAGATCTGACCGTGGCGGTGAGTATGAAATTCCTGTAGGAAATTTCTGCGAAGAACATGGCATAATACATGAAACTACAGCCCCTTATTCACCTCAACCCAATGGTGTAGATGAACGTAAGAACCTTACCCTTAAGGATATGATGAATGCCATGTTGATTAGTTCAGGATTATGTTCGAACTTGTGGGGGGAGTTTGTCCTCTCAGCCAATTACATCCTGAACAGAGTACCCTTTAAAGGATCAGATAAAACTCCATATGAGTTATGGAAAGGTAGACAACCATCTTATGCTTACTTCAAAGTGTGGGGGTGCTTGGCAAATGTGGCCATCCCTCCTCCTAAGACAACTATAATAGGACCCAAAAGCATTGATTGTGTTTTTATAGGGTATCCCGAGCATACTAGTGCTTATAAGTTTATGGTTGCGAAAAATACATGTTTCGACCCATGCATATGCGCGTATACCATGCACCAAGTTCCTCTTCTACTCGTATTTGTTTTTGGAGAATTTTTCTTTAGGAAATTAACTCCAAAAATATTTTCGTAAGAGTTTTATTTATGGGAAATTCCTTTTATGTGTTTTACTTGTTTTTGAAGAAAACCAAAACCTAACTTGATTTGCAAGTATCTTTTCCTATAAATACAACTCGTAATTCTATTTACAAAAACACAAGCAGCGACCATCTTTGGGTCGATTTTCATCTTCTTGTTGTTGTTTTTGTGCGGCGTTTTACTTCCATCCCTGTTGTTGAGTTCAAGAGTGGGTAACTTGTGTTGTGATAACTCAAGTTATATCGGGAAGTCTTATCCTGGACAATCTTCGTTGTGAGGGGTTTAGCATTACTCATCTCGAGTATACCCGCGAACTAATGTGTTAAGGACAACTTGTTGAACCTGTGATTCTGCCCTCGTCAAGTTGTTTCGGTAGAGTTGTTTCGGATAAGTTCTTTATATCTTACTTTTGATACATCTAACGTGTTGTTCATTGTTGCAGATTCCAAAAATCTTAACAAATTAGTATTCCTTGTAACAATGGGAAAGAACGACGTTGAAAGACCACAGAAGTTTAACGTAAAGGATTTCAAGAGATGCAAATCCAAGATGTTGTTTTATCTAAGTCATTATGAACTGGATTATGTACTTTTTCCACATGATGAATTGATGAATTCTTAATCTTTAACTGAAGAGGAGCTCGATTTTAACAAGAGGTGTAATTTTCTGGAGAAAAATCATATCATGAATGGTTTGGAAGATGCGATGTATGATTTTTACAACGCTAAAGAAAACTTCAGTGCTTATGATTTGTGGACTGCGTTAGAACCAAAGTACAAGCGGAGACTGTAGGGAGCAAGAAATTTCTGGTGGAGAAGTTTATGGACTTCAAGATGACAAATCTCACATGACTGAACACAGATCTTCCAAAGCTGGAAAAGGTGAGAGTAACAATCGTAAATCAAAGCGTGGTCCTTCCAAGAAAGGTATGTTTCGAAAACCAGAGTCTAGTGTTACTAAAATTAAGGGTGCTTGTTATGCGTGTGGAGTTACTGGCCATATGGTAGTTCACTGTAGACATCGTAAGGAAAAGAAGGATAATGCTAACTTGGTTGAAAAGAACAAGGACGTTTCTGCTGTAGTGTCTGAAGTTAATTTGGTGACCAATGTAATGGACTGGTGGGTAAACTTTGGAGCTACCAAGCATGTTTGTGGGAACAGAGACCTGTTCACCTCCTACCAGAGGGTAGGGGAAGGCGAGAAACTCTATATAGGTAACTCATCTGCATCAGAGGTTGCAGGAAAAGGAAAGGTCGGTCTGGAGCTCACATCTGGCAATACTTTCACATTGAATGAAGTTCTTCATGTTCCAAACATCTGAAAAAATCTTGCTTCTTGTTCTGTTTTAGATGATAAGGGTTTTAAAGCTACAATTGAGTCTGGAAAACTTATAGTAACTAAGGGCAATGATTATGTGGGTAAGGGTTATAAGACTGGGGGTCTTTATAAACTTAATGTAACCTATCCTGAAGTGAAATTGAATGATTCTTCTGCTTACATGTGTGTGTCATTGGATGTTTGGCATGGTAGACTTGGTCATGTAAATTACAAATCAATGCATAAACTGGCTAGCGTAGGCTGCATACCCAAATTCACTTTAGATAAAAGTCATAAGTGTGAGATTTGCGTAGAATCTAAGCATGCTAAGAAATCATTCAGTAAGAATGTCCAGAGAAACACTAAACCCTTAGAGTTAATCCATTCAGACCTAGTTGACATGAAGTCAATTCAAACTAGAGGTGGTAAGAAATGGTTTGTGACCTTTAAAGATGATTGTACGAGGTACTGTCATGTTTATTTTCTTAGAGGGAAGGACGATGCCTTAGAAGCCTTTAAGATATATAAACGTGAATTTGAAAACCAATTGAATGCTACCATTAAAACTATTAGATCTGACCGTGGCGGTGAGTATGAAATTCCTGTAGGAAATTTCTGCGAAGAACATGGCATAATACATGAAACTACATCCCCCTATTCACCTCAATCCAATGGTGTAACGTAAGAACCGTAACCAGGGACGGAGCCAGGAATTTTTTATGGGGGGTGGGGATGGGGAAGCTAACCTTTACAACAAAATCTAAGCTAAAACTATCCAACTTCATACGTTACACGATATCCTTTTATGTCAAGGAAATCATCAAAAAGTGAAGTTACGCTAAATTTTCTAGCGATTTAAATATTTGTACTACTTTTGTTGCGATAAAAGCGAAGCACCAGTTCAGTCACTCGGATGTACAAGAGAATACATAGTTAATTTGCTGGTCTTACCAGCTATCTATATAAAGTTGATATATTGTGCAATTTTAGTCATCGATGATATTCCTCTCGAAAGAACTACATAAAATTGGTCAATTAATCCAATAATAATAATTGCTGGGTGAAAAAGATATGTAAAATTTGATACTACTTAAATGAATGAAAATATAAAAATAGTCAGGATGTAAACAGTTTCATCCTTCCCATTTTCAAATATTTTTTCTTATTTTTAATTTATATCAGGATGCATCCAATTTCATCCTCGCTCCTTTTTAAGTTTAAGCCAGGATGAATCCAGTTTCATTTTTGCTATTTTTTCGTGTCCATTTCACCTATACTAATTTTACTCGTTCGTTAAAATCATGTTTTAAAAATATTTAGACAAATGACCCATTTTCCGAAAAAACTAAAACGTGTAGCACTTAATAAGTAAATCCTAACTTTCAAAATGGAAAAATTAATAAATTTAGTTCAAAATGTGAAACCTAACTTTCCAATTCAATTAGTTAACAACCAAAGCGATAGAATGAAGTAAGAAGATTACCTTCACTTATGCATTCACTTTGGACAAATACGATGAAGAATTGAAGGTGAAAAGCCACAAACGAATACGATGAGGATGAATAGCCACGGTAATTGTGATTGTAGAGGTTTAATGAACTAAAAAAATAAACAGGTTTAATGAACCATAACTCTAAAACGTGTTTACGTTTAAGAACGTGTTAATAACCATAACTCCAAAGACGTGTTATTAAGAGAAGGGATGACAAGACTCGAGTAACCCGACTCCCCACGTCGCTAAATTTCAACAAATTAACAAGAATACCTCCAACATTTTTCTTAACAAACAAAAATATCTTTCACTTGTCCTTTTATACATTTAATATTTATTTAGGGGGGCGAATATCGGATTTCTTTCCCTTAAAACATGTAAACTAACTACGACTAATTAAAGTTTTGAAAATTTTAGGGGAGGCGGGAGCCACCCGTGCATTTCACGTAGTTCCGTCCCTGATCGTACCCTTAAGGATATGATGAATGCCATGTTGATTAGTTCAGGATTATCTTCGAACTTATGGGGGAGGCTATCCTCTCAGCCAATTACATCCTGAACAGAGTACCCTTTAAAGGATCAGATAAAACTCCATACGAGTTGTGGAAAGGTAGACAACCATCTTATGCTTACTTCAAAGTGTGGGGGTGCTCGGTAAAGGTGGATATCCCTCCTCCTAAGACAACTAAGATAGGACCCAAAACCGCTGACGGTGTTTTTATAGGGTATTCTGAGCATACTAGTGCTTATAGGTTTATGGTTGCGAAAAACACATGTTTCGACCCATGCATATGCGCGTATACCATGCACCATGTTCCTCTTCTACTCGTATTTGTTTTTGGCGAATTTTTATTTTGGAAATTAATTCCAAAAATATTTTCTTAAGAGTTTTATTTATGGGAAATTACTTTTACGTGTTTTACTTGTTTTTAAAGAAAACCAAAACCTAACTTGATTTGCAAGTATCTTTTCCTATAAATACAACTCGTAATTCTGTTTACAACAATACAAGCAACGATCATCTTTAGGTCTATTTTTCTTCTTCTTCTTCTTCATCTTCTTCTTCTTCTTCTTCTTCTTCTTCTTCTTGTTTTTTGTGCGCGTTTTACTTCCATCCCTGTTGCAGAGTTCAAGAGTGGGTAACTTGTGTTGTGCTAACTCAAGTTATATCAGGCAGTCTTATCCTGGACACATCTTCGTTGTGAGGGGTTTACCATTACTCATCTCGAGTATACCCGTGAACTAATATGTTAAGGATAACTTGTTGAACCTGTGATTCTGTCCTCGTCAAGTTGTTTCGGTAGAGTTGTTTCAGATTAGTTCTTTGTATCTTACTTTTGATACGTCTAACATGTTGTTCATTGTTGCAAGATTCCAACAATCTTAACACATTAGTATTCCTTGTAACAATAGGAAAGAACGACGTTGAAAGACCACCGAAGTTTAACGGAAAGGATTTCAAGAGATGGCAATCCAAGATGTTGTTTTATCTAAGCCATCATGAACTGGATTATGTACTTGTTCCACATGATGAATTGATGAATGTTGAAGCTTTAACTGAGAAGGATCTCGAGTTTAACAAGAGGTGTAATTTTCTGGCAAAAAATCGTATCATGAATGGTTTGGAAGATGCGATGTATGATTTTTACAACGCTAAAGAAAACTTCAGCGCTTATGATTTGTGGACTGCGTTAGAAGCAAAGTACAAGCAGAGACTGCAGGGAGCGAGAAATTTCTGGTGGAGAAGTTTATGGACTTCAAGATGACGAATTATAAGCCTGTTTTTGATAAATTCCTCGAACTTCAACAAATCATTAATAATATTCTTGCTGAAGGTATGGTCATTGATGAGACGTTTCAAGTATCTGCGGTAATTGAGAAGTTACCATCTTCTTGGTCGGAGTATAAGAGAAAACTAAGACATGAAACTGGAGAGATCATCATGGTTGAATTGGGACAGAAGATTCAAGTGGAAGAATTGTTGTGCTCTAAGGATAAGAATGTTTCTTCTTCAAGGGATATGAGTAACAAATCTCACATGACTGAACACAGATCTTCCAAAGCTGGAAAAGGTGAGAGTAACAATCGTAAATCAAAGCGTGGTCCTTCCAAGAAAGGTATGTTTCGAAAACCAGAGTCTAACATTACTAAAATTAAGGGTGCTTGTTATGCGTGTGGAGTTACTGGCATATGGCAGTTCACTGTAGACATCGTAAGGACAAGAAGGATAATGCTAACTTGGTTGAAAAGAACAAGGACGAGTTTTCTGCTGTAGTGTCTGAAGTTAATTTTGTGACCAATGTGATGGACTGGTGGGTAGACTCTGGAGCTACCAAGCATGTTTGTGGGAACAGAGACCTGTTCACCTCCTACCAGAGGGTAGGGGAAGGCGAGAAACTCTATATGGGTAACTCATCTGCATCAGAGGTTGCAGGAAAAGGAAAGGTCGGTCTAAAGCTCACATATGGCAAGACTCTCACATTGAATGAAGTTCTGCATGTTCTAGACATCTGCAAAACTCTTGTTTCTTGTTCTGTTTTAGATGATAAGGGTTTTAAAGTTTCAATTGAGTCTGGAAAACTTATAGTAACTAAGGGCAATGATTATGTGGGTAAGGGTTATAAGACTAGGGGTATTTATAAGCTTAATGTAACCTGTCCTGAAGTGAAATTAAATGATTCTTCTGCTTACATGTGTGTGTCATTTGATGTTTGGCATGATAGACTTGGTCATGTAAATTACAAATCAATGCATAAACTGGCTAGCATAGGCTGCATACCCAAATTCACTTTAGATAAATGTCATAGTATGAGATTTGCGTAGAATCTAAGCATGCTAAGAAATCATTCAGTAAGAATGTCCAGAGAAACACTAAACCCTTAGAGTTAATCCATTCAGACCTAGTTGACATGAATCAGTTCAAACTAGAGTTGTAAGAAATGGTTTGTTACCTTTATAGATGATTGTACGAGGTATTGTCATGTTTATTTTCTTAGAGGGAAGGACGATGCCTTAGAAGCCTTTAAGATATATACGAGTGAAGTTGAAAACCAATTGAATGCTACCATTAAAACTATTATTTCTGACCGTGGTGGTGAGTATGAAATTCTTGTAGGAAATTTCTGCGAAGAATATGGCATAATACATGAAACTACATCCCCTTATTTACCTCAATCCAATGGTGTAGTTGAACGTAAGAACCATACCCGTAAGGATATGATGAATGCCATGTTGATTAGTTCAGTATTACCTTCTAAATTGTGGGGGGAGGCTATCCTCTCAGCCAATTACGTCCTGAACAGAGTATCCTTTAAAGGATCAGATACAACTCCATATGAGTTATAGAAAGGTAGACAACCATCTTATGCTTACTTCAAAGTGTGGGGGTGCTTGGCAAAGGTGGCCATCCCTCCTCCTAAGAAAACTAAGATAGGACCCAAAACCGTTGATGGTGTTTTTATAGGGTATCTTGAGCATACTAGTGCTTATAGATTTATGGTCGCGAAAAATACATGTTTCGACTCATGCATATGCGCGTACACCATGCACCAAGTTCCTCTTCTACTAGTATTTGTTTTTGGCGAATTTTTATTTAGGAAATTAATTCCAAAAATATTTTCTTAAGAGTTTTATTTATGGGAAATTCCTTTTACGTGTTTTACTTGTTTTTGAAGAAAACCAAAACCTAACTTGATTTGCAAGTATCTTTTCCTATAAATACAACCCGTAATTCTGTTTACAACAATACAAGCATCAACCATCTTTAGGTCTATTTTTCTTTTTCTTCTTCTTCTTCTTGTTTTTTGTGCGGCATTTTACTTCCATCCCTGTTGCTGAGTTCACGAGTGGGTAACTTGTGTTGTGCTAACTCAAGTTATATCAGGCAGTTTTATCCTGGACACATCTTTGCTGTAAGGGGTTTACCATTACTCATCTCAAGTATACCCGCGAACTAATGTGTTAAGGATAACTTGTTGAACTTGTGATTCTGACCTCGTCAAGTTGTTTCGGTAGAGTTGTTTCGGATTAGTTCTTTATATCTTACTTTTGATACATCTAACGTTTTGTTCATTATTGCAAGATTCCAACAATCTTAACACATTAGTATTCCTTGTAACAATGAGAAAGAACGACGTTGAAAGACCACAGAAGTTTAACGGAAAGGATTTCAAGAGATAGCAACCCAAGATGTTGTTTTATCTAAGCCATCATGAACTGGATTATGTACTTGTTCCACATGATGAATTGATGAATGCTGAATCTTTAACTGAGGAGGAGCTCGAGTTTAACAAGAGGTGTAATTTTCTGGAAAAAAATCATATCATGAATGGTTTGGAAGATGCGATGTATGATTTTTACAACGCTAAAGAAAACTTTAGTGCTTCTGATTTGTGGACTGCGTTAGAAGCAAAGTATCAAGCAGAGACTGCAGAGATCAAGAAATTTCTGGTGGCGAAGTTTATGGACTTCAAGATGACGAATGATAAGCCTGTTGTTGATCAATTCCTCGAACTTCAACAAATCATTAATGAGATTCTTGATGAAGGTATGGTCATTGATGAAACGTTTCAAGTATCTGCGGTAATTGAGAAGTTACAATCTTCTTGGTCGGAGTATAAGAGAAATCTAAGACATGAAACTGGAGAGATCAACATGGTTTAATTGGGAAAGAAGATTCAAGTGGAAGAATTGTTTTGCTCTTAGGATAAGAACGTGTCTCCTTCAAGGGATATGAGTAACAAAGCTCACATGACTGAACACATATCTTCCAAAGCCGGATAAGGTGAGAGTAACAATCGTAACTCTAAGTGTGGTCCTTCCGAGAAAGGTATGTTTCGAAATACAGAATCTAGCATTACTAAAATTAAGGGTGCTTGTTATGCGTGTGGAGTTACTGGCCATATGGCAGTTCACTGTAGACATCGTAAGGACAAGAAGGATAATGCTAACTTGGTTGAAAAGAACAAGAACGAGTTTTCTGCTGTAGTGTCTGAAGTTAATTTGGTGACCAATGTGATGGACTGGTGGGTAAACTCTTGAGATACCAAGCATGTTTGTGGGAACAGACTTCTTCACCTCCTACCAGAGGGTAGGGGAAAGTGAGAAACTCTATATGGGTAACTCATTTGCATCAGAGGTTGCAGGAAAAGGAAAGGTCGGTCTGGAGCTCACATCCGACATGGCTCTCACATTAAATAAAGTTCTTCATGTTCCAGACATCTGCAAAAATCTTTTTTCTTATTCTGTTTCAGATGATGAGGGTTTTAAAGTTTCAATTGAGTCTGGAAAACTTAAAGTAACTAAGGGCAATGGTTATGTGGGTAAGGGTTATAAGACTGGGGGTCTTTATAAACTTAATGTAACCTGTCCTGAAATGAAATTGAATGATTCGTATGCTTACATGTGTGTGTCATTGGATGTTTGGCATGGTGGACTTGGTCATGTAAATTACAAATGAATGCATAAACTGGCTAGCGTAGGCTGCATACCCAAATTCACATTAGATAAAAGTTATAAGTGTGAGATTTGCGTAGAATCTAAGCATGCTAAGAAATCATTCAGTAAGAATGTCCAGAGAAACACTAAACCCTTAGAGTTAATCCATTCAGACCTAGTTGACATGAAGTCAGTTCAAACTAGAGGTGGTAAGAAATGGTTTGCTACATTTATAGATGATTGTACGAGGTACTGTCATGTTTATTTGCTTAGAGGGAAGGACGATGCCTTAGAAGCCTTTAAGATATATAAACGTGAAGTTCAAAATCAATTGAATGCTACCATTAAAACTATTAGGTCTGACCGTGGTGGTGAGTATGAAATTCTTGTAGGAAATTTATGCGAAGAACATGGCATAATACATGAACCTACATCCCATTATTCACCTCAATCCAATGGTGTAGCTGAACGTAAGAATCGTACCCTTAAGGATATGATGAATGCCATGTTGATTAGTTCAGGATTATCTTCGAACTTGTGTGTGTGTGTGTGTGGGGGGGGGGGGGGGGGGGG
>NC_039366.1:140101319-140162669 GCF_003573695.1 Papaver somniferum | reverse complement strand
GGGGGGGGGGATATCCCTCAGCCAATTACATCCTGAACAGAGTACCCTTTAAAGGATCAGTTAAAACTCCATATGAGTTATGGAAAGGTAGACAACCATATTATGCTTACTTCAAAGTGTGGGGGTGCTTGGAAAAGGTGGCCATCCCTCCTACTAAGACAACTAAGATAGGACCCAAAACCGTTGATTGTGTTTTTATAGGGTATCCTGAGCATACTAGTGCTTATAGGTTTATGGTTGTGAGTTCTGAAATTTCTGACATTGGGTTGAATACTATCACGGAGTCTAGGCATGTTGAATTCTTTGATAATGTCTTTCCTATGAAACGTGATTCTCGAAAGAGATGTTTAGATGATCCCTAGAATTGTCGTCAACCAGTCAGTCCTTTTGAAACTCCTTCTGCACAAAAAGTTATTCATAAATCAATAAAAATGATAATTAATAATATTATGAGTGAATAAATCTGGTAAAAGTTCTTCAAATTCCCCGTCCTTGTTCAAACGAGCTTCAATCCATAACACACCTCGACCAAATCTGGTTGTGGTGATGATCCAAATCTTCAAAATCAGCAAAAAGGTACAAGAAACCCTTAGTTAGACTAACTCCTGCAGAACATATAATCTAAAACCAAAAAACAATTTCTCGTTCATTCGATCACTATTTTCTGGAAATGGGTCCCAAGACAATTAACTAATTAAACTTATAGAGAAACCAACTCACCTAAGGGTAGCATTAGGCCTGCTTTACTAACTGCATCTGAAATGGGATCCTTGATAATAACCAACTGCTTCATCAACATATGGATGACTCTCATTAATAATAAAACTTCTTAATTTGTATTCAATTTTGCAAAACACTCCCCACCAGTATCAATTTTAAATGGATAAATTCCATGGTGTGACTAGAAGTTACCTGTGTTATTGCGTCAACTGAAATCTTAGACGCTTGTTCTTCCACAACTATTTCCACCAATTACATCAACAAGAAGACAAAATAAAAAGATCCGCCTTGAATTTAAAGACGGATATTAAAGATTTGTATGCTTACAAAGAGAAACGAGAGACCATTCATTTGAAAACCTACATATCTCCTCCATATTTTAATTTTTCATCTGAAAATCTTGAATTGAGAGATTGGTCAGAATAAGTGAGAGCATGAAAGATGAATTTATCAATCCTCTGTTGATCAAAAGTGAGAGAAGAAATATATGGAAAGTGTTTAGCTAGAAGGTGAGGGAGAAAGAGATAGTAAGATGAGAGTGCGACGTGAGAAAATATATAATTAGGGTTTTCTCTATCCTATTGTCGTATAATTCGAGGAAGATCTAGACGAGATATAGGTCCCAGATTCCTGATCCATGAATTTTGCACATGCTCTTTTTTTTGTGCAAGTTTATCATGCGACTATAATGGACGTTTCCACTGTTGACCAGAAAATTTCAAGGGAATGAGTTTTTTTTTTTAGTCGGATGATTGAATATTTTTTCCTAGTGTACATTTTAAGGATTTGTTATTAACGGATTCAATTAAACCTAATTTATGACCTATATTGTGATGGTTAACTATCTAAGTCGTCATAATATATCATTATCTATTGTGATGGTTTATCATGCGACCGTCGTTATATTTTATAAGCTATTCTGACAGTTTAAAGTATATTGTCAGTATATTAGTTATATATGTAACAGTTTAAAATGTCACCGTATAATATGTCTATTGTAACAATTCCACCCAATACCCGTCATAGTATAAAGTTTTTATGATACTTTCACCAACCGTCACTTTTTGTGACATTAATTGCTGACAGTTCTCAGAAAACTGTCACCTATATTTTACCAGAAATGTACTATGACGTTTTTTTGCTAGAACTGTCATGGTAAAAAATTCAAACCGTCACCAAATCCAACATTTGGCCTAGTGGAGATTTAAACTCCATTTTTTAATTGGATAATTTATTTGTCAGAGGGATGGTTCTTAGAATTATGGTTATCTTCTGGATGAATATACTCCCTTCATCCAAGTTATATAGGTTGAGATGTCAAATATCTTAGATAAAGGGAAAACATGTATTTTATAAAAGTTCATCTTCTTTCCTACATTATCCCTTAGTGGTCCACATTAGTGGGTTTAGACCTTCTTTGTAGGTTCTGATTAGTTGAAGACGTGATCAGTTACATTTGAGTTGACATATAGAATTCAAGTATAAATTCTGATTAATATGAGATATCATGAAGTAAATTTTTATCCACATTAGTGGATTTAGACCTTCCTCATAGATTCTGATTAGCCGAATATGTGATCAAGTACATTTTGGTTGACGTTTTGAGTTAAGTTATAAACTCTGATTAATATGAGATGTCATGAAGTATATTTTGGGCCACACTAGTGGATTTAGACCTTCTACGTATATTCTGATTAGCCGAAGATTTGGTCAAGTACGCATTTTGGTTATCATTTGGAGTTCAAGTATAGATTCCGACTAATCCGAGATATAATAAAATATATTTTGTTTTACATCAGTAGATTTAGATCTTCGGCGTACATTCTGACTAGTTGAAGATGTGATCAAGTACATTTTAGTGGAAATTTAGAGTTCCGGTATGAATTCCATTTAATATTAGATGTCATGAAGTATATTTTCGTCCACATTAATGGATTTAGACGTTCTTCATACACTCCGATTAGTTAAAGATGTGATCAAATACATTTTCATCGACACATAGAGTTCAGGTATAAATTTTGATTATGAGATGTCATGAAGTATATTTTGATTCATACTAGTAGATTTTAACCTTCTTCGTAGATTCTGATTAGTCTAAGACGTGATCAAGATGTCATGTATATTTTTCTAGATCTTCTTCATAAATTTTCATTAGATGAGGATGTGATAGAGTACGTTTTGGTTGACATTTAGAGTTAAGAGTATAGATTCCGATTAATGTAAGACGTCATAAAGTATATCTCTGGGTCCACATTAGTATATCTAGTAATTAGCTAGATTTCTATCTCCCCCGTTTTTGCTTAGAGTCAAGTTTCATTTACCAAAATCAGCTTTCCCCAAAGTATTTTTGGCTTTCCCATATAACAATAATCTTCAAATTGATGTTGACAAATGTATTAAAACGGTAAATATGATATCCCAAATGAAAAGAAAATCTCTACATTTTTCCTTTAATAACAATCAACAATTCTGTCGAAGAGCATGAAGAACTTTCTATAAATATTGAAAACAAAATTGGTGATTTTATGGGCAATTCAGCAACTAAAAAAAAATTAAAGATTGGTTTACTTCGGAAATCGTTTTTAGTTTACAGAATTGGTAACCAATACCACATGTCACATGGAGATAACGGGTCAGATACTCTAATTCCATCCTAGCCAAGGTAAATTGCACCCAAAATGCTACTCAAGGATCATATTTTATAAGTTATTCTGACGGTTTAAAGTATATTGTCAGTATATTAGTTATATGTAACAGTTTAAAATGTCACCGTATAATATGTCTATTGTAACAATTCCACCCAACACCCGTCATAATATAAAGTTTTTATGATACTTTTACCAACCATCACTTTTTGTGACATTAATTGCCGACAGTTCTCAGAAATCCATCACTTATATTTTACCAGCAATGTACTATGACGTTTTTTTGCTAGAACTGTCATGGTAAAAAAATTCAAACCGTCACCAAATCCAACATTTGTCCTGGTGGAGATTTAAACTCCATTTTTCAATTGGATAATTTATTTGTCAGAGGGGTGGTTCTTAGAATTATGGTTATCTTCTGGATGAATATACTCCCTTCATCCAAGTTATATAGGCAGAGATGTCAAGTATCTTAGATAAAGGGAAAACATGGATTTTATAAAAGTTCATATTCTTTCCTACATTATCCCTTAGTGGTCCACATTAGTGGGTTTAGACCTTCTCTGTAGGTTCTGGTTAGTTGAAGACGTGATCAATTACATTTGAGTTGACATATATAATTCAAGTATAAATTCTGATTAATATGAGATATCATGAAGTATATTTTGATCCACATTAGTGGATTTATACCTTCCTCATAGATTCTGATTAGCCGAAGATGTGATCAAGTATATTTTGGTTGACGTTTTGAGTTAAGCTATAAACTCTGATTGATATGAGATGTCATGAAGTATATTTTGGGCCACACTAGTGGATTTAAACATTATACATATATTCCGATTAGCCGAAGATTTGGTCAAGTACGCATTTTGGTTATCATTTGGAGTTCAAGTATAGATTCCGACTAATCCGAGATATATAGTGAAATATATTTTGTTCTACATCAGTAGATTTAGATCTTCGGCGTAAATTCTGATTAGTTGAAGATGTGATCAAGTACATTTTAGTGGAAATTTAGAGTTCCGGTATGAATTCCATTTAATATAAGATGTCATGAAGTATATTTTTGTCCACATTAGTGGATTTAGACGTTCTTCATACACTCCGATTAGTTAAAGATGTGATCAAATACATTTTCATCGACACATAGAATTCAGGTATAAATTTTGATTATGAGATGTCATGAAGTATTTTTTGATTCATACTAGTAGATTTTAACCTTCTTCGTAGATTCTGATTAGTCGAAGACATGGTCAAGATGTCATGTATCTTTTTCTAGATCTTCTTCATAAATTTTCATTAGCATGAGGATGTGATGGAGTACGTTTTGGTTGACATTTAGAGTTAAGAGTATATATTCTGATTAATGTAAGACGTCATGAAGTATATCTCTGGGTCCACATTAGTATACCTAGTAATTAGCTAGATTTCTATCTCCCCCGTTTTTGCTTAGAGTCGAGTTTCATTTACCAAAATCAGCTTTCCCCAAAGTATTTTTGGCTTTCCCTATAACAATAATCTTCAAATTGATGCTGACGAATGTATTAAAACGGTAAATATGATATCACACATGAAAATAAAATCTCTACATTTTTCCTTTAATAACAATCAACAATTCTGTCGAAGAGCATGAAGAACTTTCAATAAATATTGAAAACAAAACTGGTGATTTTATGGGCAATTCAGCAACTAAAAAAATTAAAGATTGGTTTACTTCGGAAACTGTTTTTAGTTTACAGAATTGGTAACCAATACCACATGTCACATGGAGATAACGGATCAGATACTCTAATTCCATCCTATCCAAGGTATATTGCACCCAAAATGCTACTCAAGGATCCAAAATTTTTCATACCGCTAATCGCATGATACCTGCACAAAGAATTAACATGTTATCTTATATGAGAGAGTCTAAGGTAAAAGTATAGAGCTAACTATTTAGTGCTGGTGCCATTCACCTCTATGAATTGTTTCTTGAACAGCTGCAAAGTAATTTCACAACAAAAATTGAGGATTTTTACTTTGCTCGATTTTCTGCAAAGAAATATCCCTTATCATATGCTCAATAAAGTTGATGGCAAGGACATAAATGAAATATGGATCAAAAATATTTTTCATTTTCTACTTCGATCATTTCTCTTATTTACTTTAAATATCTGTACACAAATATATGTTTATTAAAAAAAATGATCAAGACTGCAAAGGAAGAAAATGAAAAAGGAATTTCAAGTAAATAGTTACCCATCTGTTTGCTAAGGGAGATTCTTACAAAAATCACAATACCATTTACCAGGACCCGTCCTGAAGGCGCCAACTACTAAAGATGCGTCATAAACATGAAACCCAGACCCATTGTAATGAAGATCGATGTAAGTGTTTCATCAACAATATACGATATCAAAAACACAAACAACTATTGTTCGACAACAAATGGATTTGCCAACTCAATTTTCTGTTCCCCTAATAACAGTTTTGCATCCTAGCAAATTCACCAGAATGAGAAATATCAATCTGACGATTGCTGGATAGTGCAAAACTGAAAAGAAAGTTAGACTAAGCTCTATGAGAGACTACACTATGCTATTTTTTTCTTTAATCCATTATTTTATATAAAATTCTCCCTAATGCATCAAACAGTAGTACATATTTCCCAAAACAATTGTTCAGTCCAAAGGACAAGAGATGCAATGACTTCAGCACACTACATGGAGGAAAGATTTAGAAACTAGACTTCATATAGAAATAACCCCATACATACAGAACACATAATGTATGACCTTTGGAGAAAGGATCAAACCCAAAAAATGGTGCCCATTTATTTATATACAGGGATAACATGGTACTTAGAAAATCAACTGAATGGAACTCACTGAAAAGGAATCATCTAGCTTCCCATGGTGATTGCATATATGAACGGAGATTTTTTTTATAAGATTTAGTTTATAATAAGAGGTTATGTAACTATAATTAAAAGATGCTCGATATATCTTTGGAACATATGAAAAAGACATCTAAATTCAAATACAGGACACCCAAGAGTTATAAAACCCAATCGCTCTGTACTATAAGATCAAAGTAAACATGTTGGTAACAATGATCAAATAAAAACGCAAATCTTCACCGGCCGCTAGCTGTCTACAAATCCATTAAAAACTAGAAATGATGCAAGATCTTTCCGCTCTCCAAAACCTAAAAATATATCCACATTCCACATGAGATAAACTCCCAGCAAGTTCTCTAAGGGCTCCATGTTAAAACAAGAATATGTCAATAATGTAAACATGGTGAAATTTAGCGAATCATTCAGTAACCTAAGCATTATAGGAAATTGATACAAACATATGAACAACGAAGATTAAACGAAGGAAAGATAGGTGAAGAACTTAAATAGCAGTGACAATCCTAACCACAATTAATGAAAATGACTCAAAATACATCCTTATACATGAATATAAAATTCGTGAATATACCCCTATTATATATCTGTAAATGGAACTTAGGAAACTATCCCATATATAATAACCTTCAATTGCATAGTGTAATACCAAAAGACAAGGAGGCTTATGCGAGCCCCAAGGTTAAGCAACTCAAAATACAAAACTCGTCTCCATTGACATAGAACCCAGTAAGATTGACATAGAACCCAGGAACAAAGAGTTTTGAAACATACTTAATTAAACAATAAGAATTGTATCAGCGTAATTGCACAATATATGAATCGTTATCGGGAGATCAATCTTGTTACGAACACGACTTACAACGAACAACTAGCATCATGTGTCAGTGACTCATAGCCAAGAAAGATAATGGAAAAAAATCTACTTATCTCGCATGAAAAATAACTACGGCTAGAAAGACTAACACCGCGATGTGCACGTATAATAAGCCCTTAAATCATAAACTATAACCCCATAGTTCAAATGTTGTATCAAATTTGTGCATAATTTTGTGCTGGCCGAACTCTCTTAAACTACTGATTAATGGGTAATCTATGGATCGTTGGTATCCTTCTTAGGTTTCCCATGTTTTAATTTGCCCACATCATCAACTCCAGAATCAAATGCATACTTCAGTTCCAAATACTAACTAAGCAAACCAAAATATGTTTTGAAACTAATCTAACCTAAATTCCGATAAAAAAAAAGGTCTAACCTAAATAAACTTTGAAACTACAGAACTCTCTCATTTTTCAATTTTTTTATTTTGTAAGTTTTGAAAGAATTTAAATTGTTTTTTTTTTAATTTGTGTTGGTGTGCTAGTGATTCTTCTATCGGTGCTCCGAAAGTGCATATTTCAAACCCTAGTTTTAAAATACCAAGAAATCAACAAACCATAGGCATGAAAACGTAAAAAATAAGTAAACCCTATTTCTGAAACACCGAAAACATCAAAAATGAAAGAATCGTACCTCAAATTGGGTTAGAAGCGAGAATTTTAGAGGAATTGAGAGTTTTTCCTGGTTCTTCGTCAAACGATTTTAGAGGTTTTCCAACAACCGGGGTTTCTGTAGTTGTTTACTCTTCTCGTTTAAATACTTTCATTTCATCCAACTATGCAACTTATTATAATATAAGTTTGCTGACCGTATCATACCCAAACATGACTATGCATAAAAAATCAGGACCTTAGTGGTATCACAGTAATTAATCACTAACAGATGTTTATATATGTCCACGAATCATATTTTCATTTATTCTTTTATTTGGACGATATTTCTAGAAGATTTTATGAAAATAGGGTTATTTTAGATAATTAAAACGATTATTATCCACACCGTGAGAGATCAAAGAGGGAATTGATTTCATGATGGGAATCAAGATTGATATATCTAAGGCTTTTGACAGAGCAGAATGAACCTTTTTTATGAAGACTATGAAGAGCCTAGGGTTCAATGAGATGCAGTGCAAATCTGGTTTACCACTGTTTAAGTATTGTTACAGCTGCGGTTATTCTCAACGTTGTTCCTTGTGATAGCTTCTCCATAACTAGAGGATTGCGGCAAGGGGATCCCCTGTCCTCGTACTTATTCATCATTTGCATGAAAATGATGTCTAGAGCTTTCTCTAAAGCCGAAATAGAAAACACCATAAGTGGCATTAAGGTTAGTAATATAACCCCTCTTATCTCCCATTTGTTGTTTGTGGACGACCTTCTGGTTTTCACTAATGCCTACTCTCATACTGCTCATAACATTCTGGCTATATTTAACGAGTTTAGCAAGGTCTTAGGCCAGCTAATAAATTTCGAGAAGTCTGGCGTAATCTTTAGACCAAACACTCATCAAAGAAAGATTGATAATGTAACCAACATTCTAGTTGTCAAGAAAATCTCCCTCAATGACAAATATCTAGGTTCACCACTTTTCACCCACACATCCAAATTTACTTCTTTCCAACATGTTCTAGAAAAAATCGAAAACAAGCTTCAAGGTTGGATGACCAAAACTCTCAATACAGTTGATAAGATAGTCATGATAAAATCTAGTTCTTCTATATTGTCCCCATATACCAAATGAACTGCTTAAGTGTTCCATGTGTTATCACCAAGAAGATCGACAAAGCTCAGAGAAATTTTCTATGGGGTAAACAACAAGACCAGCCTAGAGAGGTTTGTTTAAAATCTTGGTCTTTTATATGCACCCCTAAAGCTAGGGGGCAGGGAATTTTGGATATGAAAACTTTCAATGCGACCATGTTAGCAAAGATAAACTGGAGACTGCTAAAGGAACCAAACGCTCTGTGGGCAACAGTGGTAAAGGAGAAATATTATCTAAATACGAGTTTGATGGACAAAAATGTCAATTTATCTCCTTCAGCTTCGTGAATTGTGAGAAATGATGAAACTATTGATATTTGGGAAGACGACTGGATACCGGGAGGTTACATCGCCAACTTTCGGATGCAACAAATTAATAAACCTTACACTAAGTTTAAAGGAGGAAGAATTAGAATGGGGCAGAGATAAGCTGCAACAATGTTTTGAAATGAAACAGTGAGTATAGTTATGATAATGCAGATAAAAAAAGAAGAAGAGGATATACACCTATATGGAAACTAGAAAGGAACGGGAAATTTACAGCAAAATCTTTGTACAACAATCTCAAATAGAAGGGTAATGAAAGCAGACAGAATGCTCGACAAGAATGGACTAGAATTTGGAGCCTTCAAACAAGCCCTAAATTTCAAACCTTTATCTGGAAGATAAGTCATGATATCCTTCCTTTAAATGAAAGAATTTCCAGAATCATAACTCACGTCAACCCAATTTGCCCTCTATGTGGAAAACGGATCTCAACACCTTCTTCGCTTCCCTCCCTAATATCAACCCCATCTCCTTCACTTTGTGACCGAAGCAAGTCTGGAACGACCATTTCTTGGTTTAGGCCAGAATTGTACAGATTGATCTCTCGAATCAAAATCACTCCCGTGCAGTGCATTTGTTTAGGGTTTAGATGCATTTCTCATCCACACACCCCAAATTACCAAAACCAGCAGAAATAGTTTTCACCCATAAACACATAGCTGTTAGGGCACTGATCGGTCAGACTCGCAAGTTTTGATATCTCAATCTTGTTGTCGATCTTATTTTTCATCATGATTTCTAGTCTACTAAAGTCAAGTCTCCGACTAGGATTAGAGTATGGTAGTTGAGTATCAGATATCACCGAATAACCTTGAAGATTGAAGATTAAACAACAACGAAGACATCAAAGGGTGCTTCATCGACAAAGGTATATGGCCATTGATTTCATTTGGAGTTCTTTTTTAATTCCACCTTTCTAATATATCGAAACAAGTGCTCACTCTATGGAAAAATTTCTTTGATGATAAATATATATTTATGTATGCACTCGAGGATATTTGAACCAAGACTTTAGTGAGAATGACATTTATCCCTGAAAAGGTCCTCATATTGTAGTGAAAGTAAGTACGACTCCAACGAGTCAAGAATTACTGAGTTATGAGAAATTTACAAAAATAGGCCTACTTTTTAATGGTTTACAAAACTATGCCAGTTTTTTTTTTATTTCTTACAAAATTAGGTCTTATTTGGCCAAAAACGGTGGATGGAAAGTTATCCCAGTTAAGTGAAGCTAAAAATACCTAAAAGTCCTTTGAATCACTGAATCAAGTCTGTGTCACTATTTTTTCCAAATCAGACTGAGTTAGCTAGTCTGACTCGGCTAATTGGCTTGAGTTGCAAATGTGTAAGCGCCATGGCCTATAATTCATTACACCCAACCTAAAATTATAATATTAATCACAGCTAGGCGAAGAAATGTATACCACCACTTAATCGCAGCTGCAATACCACTTCCCTTGGAATCAACCACCAACACCATCTCAGCTTCTAAGTCTAGCCTGCAACCAATTGAAAAACCACCAAACTCAATCCAAATGAGCATTGAACATGTACTCTTGACTTCAGGCATTCTCATCATCTCAAACCCAAGTCACTAACACCCACAGCTTACTCGTTGCAGTACAAAACAAACAGAACTACTAACCATCGCACATCCATCTTCAACTGCAACTGCATCTCTTGCACAGATTCATTAGCTATCTTTTTAGCCAAAATATTTGCAGGTGAGTTACCCTCTCTATATATATGAACAAAATTTATATATATTGTCCATCTGTTGAACCATAAATATTATATCTTTCACAATATTATCAAAATACCAAGAAATGGGAGTGGAACCTTGCACAGACTGATGATGTATTTGGAATCACTTTCCATAATGAGCTTCTTTTTGTTCAAACGGGAAGCAAGGCATATGACTTCCTTGATAGCACAAAATTCTGTCGTATTGTGTCCATTCTTGTAGATAAACTTAGCATAAGCTCCAATACAGTCTCATGTATCATTCTTGTTAGTATTTGGTCATTGAACTGACCCATGACTAAGTCCATATATATGCCCGCATATGTAGTGGGAAAATTGTGGAATCAGTCGTGCAAAGAAGTGAGAACCCTATGGGTGACTACTTCCTATCTCATATCCTATATATAAGAATATTTGTTATTCTTATTGACTAATGAAACTACTGCCGCAAAGCTTAGGGTTTATAGAAACTATCTCTTCCATTACTTCTCTAGGAGACTAGGGTGTGAACTAGCAGTATATTCTCTAGTAGAGTATATTCAAGACCTCACTGCAACTGGAAGAAAGAAGAAGGATTCTCAAAGAAAAGGCTTGTAACAGCAATCAATCGATCCTGGGGATTTCGGATCTTCCGCTGGTAAGTTCCTATCCGAATCCATATACTTTGATTCTTGTTTGTGTAACAGTGGCATCATGAGATTTTTAGTATTGCTTGATTCGCCTATTTGAGTCTTCTTTGATGTGTTCTGTGATTGATAAATTTTTTTATTTTTCATATGTTGATTGATATGAATCTGTTGATTATCATGATTGTAATGGTGGTAATAATATGTTTTATACCTACATGAGATTTTGTTGTGGAAGTATGATCAATGAATCGTTTTTCTGTTATGGTTGAGAACATGTTTATAAGTTCAATCCATGTTGGTTTGTTGTTTTGATTACGTGATCATATGCAGTTTATAACATGGTTTCATGGTGTTTGTTTGATGCATCCGTGGTGTTTGCTTTTTGTTTTATATGAAGACATGAGATTGCTCTGTACTTTTTTCTATGATGTGTGGTTGGGTTCTAAACCCATGTGAGATTCTATACCCGAGCAAGGAATGCAGTCAGTAATGGACTTGGTGTCCAGTACTTGGAAAGTATATTAAGGAGGGTTTATTATATTTGTTGTAATGAACCTATAGCTCCGTATATATCTGCTCGGTACGTTGTCAGAAACAAGAGAAACGGTTGTGTACTATGTTCTCGACTATTTTGATGCTCGCGTCATTTTGATTAGTTGAAAATGCTCGGTACTACAGATCAGTAACACCATGATTTCGTATCCTTTTATATTTTTTTGTGTAAATACCATGATCTATTTTCCTTATTTAAAAATCATGTTGTGTATATACTATATAGTTACAGTTATGTACGTAGGGATATAATATGCTAAGTACATATTATTTTCAATTCCATGATGATCTGTTTTGTTTTTAAATGGTTTGTTCCATACGTACAGTCATCATATGTTGTTTGTGGAAAGTCACCATGTTTTTCTTGCTGTGTGAATCATTTTTTCTCTAAGTTTTCTGAAAATGCTGTTAGTATTCATCCCCAGCATGAAAATGAGTTTTAAGTGGGCTTAGTGACCAAATGGACTTAGTGTCCAGCACCTTAAGTGTAACTTTTTGGTGGACTATATATATTTGTTATGTAAAGTCCAATTTTTTTTTTTGTGTGTATATAATGTGTTTCCGGCAACAGTATACTACGTGTATACAATGCTTCTAGATACTGTGGAGATGCTCGTGACATTTTCATTAGTTGAAAATGTTTCGTGAGATGTATACGTTAGGAAGCAGTAACATGCTAGTTGGTGTAGTGTCTTTTTCTCATAACTTGCTTGCTAAATGAAAATGCTTGACATGAATGATATGATCACATGTTGTTTTGTGTGTGTTTTGACATGCTAGTGAAATGACAATTAGTGGTGCAGTTGGTTTAAGCTATGTGTTTTACCAATAATTACTTGTCCGAATTAATTAATAAATTTCGTGTTGAAGTACACATTTGGGGATGACTATGAGCCTAGCGAAATTTTCGATCCTAAATTTGTATGTAAATGTTATTTTTATTAATTATATTTTGAGACAGTATTTCGAATGTACACATAATAATAATGTCAATCTTTGTGCATAATACGTGTAGAAATGAGTACCGAGAATTTGATTGCTGATCTCACCAAGGGATACAAACTAGATGGGAAGAACTATGACACGTGGAATAGGAAAATTCAGTACCTGTTCGACTCCAAAGATCAAACGGAACTGTTAACAAATGAGATGGTCCGACCTCAAGAAGATAATTTTGTACAAGCCCGTCGTGACCTTGAAGCCTACGAAGCTTGGGTTAAGAAAGATCGTCATGCACGCTATGCTATGTTGAGTAGCATGAATGATGATCTAATTGGAGAATATGAGAATTATCCAACATCCAAGCAAATGTGGGATCAACTAAAATTTGATTTTGGTGGTACGTCCACTACTAGACTTCACAGCTTAGTGCTGAAATTCGAGGTTTATAGAAAAGATCCCAAGCATTCAATGACTGAACATATTAGGATGATGTCGTCAATGATTCGTGATCTAAAATCCGCTAGGAATGTTCTTACTGATGAACAACAAGTTTTAGTTGTGATAAGGTCATTGCCTGATTCTTGGGTGCATATGAAGCAAATTTTGACTCATAATGAAGGCATCAAGAATTTTTCTGATATCTCTCGACACGTTGAGCTTGAGGCTGAGCGCCAATAGGCGACACGTGTGGCTGCCTTGTATGCTCAAGGTGAGCGCAAACCTCAGGTTAAGCGCAAGAACGATAGCCGAAAAGATGTCAGTAAGGCAGAAAAGACAGCTAAGCGCCGTCGTGGCAAGCGAGCTGGTAAAAAGGATAAGTCCAAGATGAAATGTTACAACTGTAGCAAAAAGGGACATTTTGGCCGTGAGTGCACTGAGCCGAAAAAGGTACCTTTTTCACCTAACTCCGTAAACATTTGTGTTTGTACACATGTATTGGTTGACCACTCTCTCCCTGAATGGATTGTAGATACAGGAGCAACAAGACATGTAGCTCGAGATCGAGCGGGATTCGTAAATTATCGACGTCTTTCACGTGGTACACAAAGAGTGTACATGGGCAATGGATCAAGTGAGGAAGTTGTGGGAGTTGGTACTTATCAACTTCATATGCGTTCTGGACGCATTTTAACACTTCATGATGTTCTCTATGTACCTGGAATTCATCATAATTTATTTTCAGTTATTGCACTTCTTAGTTTTGGATATTCTTTTAAAATCGAAGACGGTAGGTTGGACATCAGATGGTATTTTGTTTGGACAAGGTTATTTAAGTAATAACTTCTTTAAATTAGATTTGTTTAATTCTTTCTCTTCTGATGTTTTAGTAACTAATGCTAGTAGTAGTGTTGTTGATGATTGTATGACTTGGCATGCTAGACTAGGCCACATTAGGCAAGATAGGATGACAAGGTTAGCTCGAGAAGGCCATCTTGGCTCACTCACTAAAGTTTCCTTACCCGTTTGTGAACCATGTCTAGAAGGCAAAGCTTGTCGAAAGCCTTTTGGTAAGGCTAAACGTGCTACTCAACCTCTTGAGTTGGTACATTCTGACATTTGTGGACCTATGAATGTTAAATCTAGGCATGGTTATTCCTATTTTCTTACATTTATTGATGATTATACGCGATTTGGTTATGTATATTTGATCGCTCACCGCTACGAAGCCTTGGATTGTTTCAAGCGCTTTGTAGCAGAGGTTGAGAATCAAATTGGGAAGAGTTTGAAGACTCTCTGTACTGACCGTGGACGTGAATACTTATCTGATATGTTCAAAGAATTTTGTGAGACAAAGGGTATAACTAGGCAGCTTACTATTCCCTATACTCCGAAACAAAATGGTGTTGCAGAGAGAAGGAATAAAACATTATTGGATATGGTTAGATCAATGATGGCGCAAGCCAGCCTCCCAATATATTTCTGGGGGGATGTTATTATGACTGCGGCCTACATTTTGAACCGTGTCCCGTCACAGTCAGTTCCTACCACACCATATGAACTCTGGAAAGGCGAAAAACCCAATTTAGGAAATTTGCGCCCATGGGGTTCAGCTGGTTTTGTTCACAACACTTCTCACACGTATGGGAAACTAGGACCTAGAGCAAGAAATCTTATCTTTATAAGGTATTCTGATTGCTCAAAAGGTTATGTGATGTATGGTGAACATCCAAGTGGAGGAATGACTGAAGTAGAGTCCAGAGATATTGTTTTCATTGAAGATGATTTTCCTCGCATCAGTGACATTAACAAGGACTTGGAACTTTTTGAAATAGAAGAGAATGTTGACATCTTGCCATCTTCTAGCGAAGGTAGGGAATTAGTTTCTCAACCTATACCCGCTGAAGATAGTGGGAGTGATCTTCATCCTAGTGGGAGTATCACACTAGAGCCCCAAGACCTTGAGACACGCAAAAGTAAGCGTCAAAAAGTACCCCGTCGTCGTTTTGAGATTGAAGGGGGAATATTAATGTGTGTTGTGAGTGTTGAGGATGAACCTACTTCTTATGAAAAAGCGGTTTGATCACCTGCTAGCGGAAAATGTATTGTTGGCATGCAGAATGAAATAAAATCAATGAAAGAAAATGATGTTTGGGATTATGTTGACCTTCCGCCTGGGCGAAAGACTATTGGAAACAAATGGGTCTTTAAAATTAAACGCAAGGCAAATGGTTCAATTGACAAGCACAAGGCTCGCCTAGTAGCGAAGGGATATACCCAACAGGAGGGTATTGACTATGAGGAAACTTTTTCCCCTGTGGTGAGGTTTGCCTCAATTCGTCCCATGCTTGCTATAGTCGTACATTTGGATTTAGAATTGTACCAAATGGATGTTAAAACTGCATTTCTCAATGGAGAACTGGACGAAGAGATTTACATGTCTCAACCCAAGGGTTTTGAGGTCAAAGGACAAGAGCGTAAAGTTTGCCGTCTCAAACATTCTATTTATGGACTTAAGCAATCGTCTAGACAATGGTATATGCGTTTCCATCAGTCTATCACCTCTGCTGGTTATGAGATGATTGAGGAAGACCATTGTGTGTATATTGAACGATCCAAGGAAAGTATTCTTATCCTGGCTTTGTACGTCGATGATATACTATTAGCTGGTAATGATCTTGAAGGTATTGTCGCCACTAAGAAGTGGCTGTCCTCTAATTTTGAAATGACGAACATGGGGGAAGATAATTATGTATTAGGTGTTAAGATCACACGAGATCGCTCTAGAAAGATTCTTAGTTTGTCACAAGAGACTTACATAAAGAAAATTCTTGAACGTTTTCGAATGCATGATTGCAAACTCATTGACACTCCTATGGATAAAACTTTGGTCCTAAGTAAAGATCAATGCCCAAAGAATGAAGAAGAAAAGAATTATATGTCCAAAGTACCTTATGCATCTGCAGTTGGGAGTCTAATGTATGTTATGTTGTGTACTAGACCTGACATAAGTTTCGCAGTGGGTATGGTAAGTCGTTACCAAAGTAACCCTGGACCGGATCACTGGAAAGCGGTCAAAAGGATATTTCGTTATCTTAAAGGGACTGCTGATCTTCCCCTTTGTTACCATGGTGATGATATTAGACTTAAAGGATTTAGCGATGCCGATTGGGGCAACGATAAATATGAGTACAAGTCTACTTCAGGTTATGTGTTTAAACTAGGAGGTGGTGCAATCACTTGGTGTAGTAATAAACAGAAGTGTGTTTCTCTTTCCACTATGGAAGCAAAGTATGTTGCACTTTCAGCAACTGTCCAAGAAGTTGTGTGGTTAAGGAGATTTCTTAAGAGTTTTGGTGTCTCGAAAAATACAAAGGATGCGGTGGTGCTTCATAGTGATAGCACATCAGCTCTTGCATATGTGAAGGATCCCAAATACCATGGAAAAACCAATCATATTGGTAGGCGATTCCATTTCATACGTAATATAGTTGCACAAAGAAAGGTTGTTCTTAGACATATCTCCACGAACAAGATGTTGGCTGACCCTTTGACCAAGCCAATGCCGAGAGTCGTTTTCCAATCTCATGTAGAGAACATAGGATTGACTAGGATTTGATATGTAGAACATTTAATTATTGTTTGATGACATTATTATTATTTTTGAGTGAATGAATGAGTATTGATTGTTTTCTTGATAAAATATGTTATATATAATTCATATATACTATTCATGTTTACATGTATTTGAAGTTGTCTACAGGCAAGAATCAGCCTACTCACACAGGTGATTCGCCTTGGCGCTTTGTATAGCGAGCAAGATGAGACAAGAGAAAAGAAGTTTTTGGGAATTTGTATTTCAAAAGCTACTTATTTTTGTAACAGTCTTTTGATTCTTTTTTAAACTGTATAAGTCGCCTTAGTATGTCTAAGATGAGATCTCAAAGAGATCATTCATTAAGTTTGACCACCACTTAATGAAGCCTGTTATAAAGCCAGGTGTGATTTTCTAAATAGTCTTCATGTGTATGACTGGGTTTAGAAATTCAGGTTAGGCGCTTTTTAGTGACTAGACTAAGATCTGTATGGTGTATATTTTTAACGCAATACATGCCCACTTAAGTGGGAGAACGCCATAGCATACTCATACTGTATGTGCTAAGTCGACCAAATGTGGGAGCAATGATTGATTCCCTACTTCGTTGTTGTGTGAGACACTGGATTAATATCCAATTCTTTTACCCATTTGACTTGGGTTTATGTCATGAATAGGATACTTAATGATGCTACTTTAGCATGTTTTCTAATACGATGCATATTACCGTAATATGATACATGTCTAGGAAAGCTATTAAGTTGAATTGGATTGATTTGGATTTCTTGGAAGAAAATTTGATGATACACCATGAGTTGTGATTCATTGCTGGCCAGCGTTTTTCGTCTGTCGAAAATCATGAATACGATTTATATGTGTGGGTACAATACTGCTTCTTCGAGGGATTAAGAGTATTGCATCGGGTGTAGTCAAATTATCTGAGGTAAAAACGAGAAGTTAGTAAGTGATGTACTTTGGTTAGTTTAGTGAAAACTTTATCACCGTACTCCTGCCATTTGTGTAATGCTCGTGAGTTCGCACACCCTATATCCAGTATGAAGAGTTCGGTAATGTGTAAATGAGAGTATTATATTATATGCGTGCAAGTGGGAGATGTTAGTATTTGGTCATTGAACTGACCCATGACTAAGTCCATATATATGCCCGCATATGTAGTGGGGGGATTGTGGAATCAGTCGTGCAAAGAAGTGAGAACCCTACGGGTGACTACTTCCTATCTCCTATCCTATATATAAGAATATTTGTTATTCTTATTGACTAATGAAACTACTGCTGCAAAGCTTAGGGTTTATAGAAACTATCTCTTTCATTACTTCTCTAGGAGACTAGGGTGTGAACTAGCAGTATATTCTCTAGTAGAGTATATTCAAGACCTCACTGCAACTGGAATAAAGAAGAAGGATTCTCAAAGAAAAGGCTTGTAACAGCAATCAATCGATCCTGGGGATTTCGGATCTTCCGCAGGTAAGTTCCTATCTGAATCCATATACTTTGATTCGTGTTTGTGTAACAATTCCTACGCACACCACCAATTCCAACAAGACCAAGGTGATTACATGCACCATATGTATTTAGTTTCACATAACCAACAGGTGGGCATTGTCAGCTGACAGTGATCATATCTCTATCACTGCTCGTAGGATGACACAAAAAAATTGAAATTCTGAAGCTTTTGCAAACTTGAGGTTTTATATACCAAAAAACGATAAAATTACGAGCAATCCAGATTTCCCATAATATAAAGGGGAAAATGCAATTTGTTATTTTGAACGACTTAAAGGATATGTATGAGTATTGGAAATAACCCATTCCAAATTTGCCTGGTCCCCAATATGAGACCATTTCCGTTGTTTTTTGGTCCATTGCCAAGTTTCCTTAGTCCACGAATATTTTATAAATAGATGTTCAATGGTCTCAAAGTCAGTGAGACATATAGAAAATCGGTCAATTATGTCCAACCCTCTTCGACAAAGATTTTCCCTGACTAAAGTCTTCTTATGACTAAGCAATCACAAAAAGTGATTGATGTGGGGTGGAATGGGAAGTTTCCAAAGTTCTTTTTTCCATTTTTGATGATCTACTACAAGCTCACCGAAATTCTCTACACAAATATGGTAGTAGACATTTTTATTTGTAGCTTAACCTTCTATCTTAAGACCAAACTAACTTTCCTTATTTTGGATAAGAGTTGTTAACACAAATAGTTTGGAGTTGCATAAAATACGAGTAGGACCAAATATTGGATAGTAGATAGATGTCGTTGGTGATTAGCAGTGTCAATAAGTTCACAAACCTTCAGATTCTTTAGATTTTCTTGAATTTGATGCATAATACGAGGCACAATCCAAAACTAGTTATCTTCCCACACATTTATGTTAGAACCGTCCCCCACTGACCATTTGAGACTAGTTTTAAGGATATCCCTCCCTCTCAAAATACTCCACTAACACCAAGATGCTTGTTTTGGAGACCCCCAAGACCAAATAGATTGATATTTCACACACTTCGCCTTAAACAATTGTGAAACCAATAGATTAGAATCCATAAGAATTCTCCTGGAAGTCTTCGCAAGAAATGCATGATTATGCATTTCTAAATCACTCATGCCTAGTCCTTCCATCCAAATGGGTTTACAAATAGAATCCCACTCTATGGAATGCAATATTTGTGTCCCATCTCTATTAGTCCACAAAAAATTCCTTCTCAGTTTATCGGAACTTTTAAGCACACCTTTAGGCACTTTGAAAGTGGACATAAGATGCTTTAAAGCTGGATCCAAAGTACCTTTGACTGGCACATCTCTGCCCGCTAAATTCAGTGATTTATTCTTCCAACCTTGCATTTTTGTGGTCATATTAAGTAAAAGGTTATTAAAGTTGGTGCTTATAAGTCTTCCCCATTGTAGAAAACAACCAAGATATTTTCCAGGGCTACTACCAAGCCTTATTGTCATCCCTCTATCAAGACTTCTAGCCAGTCGTTTGTGCATTATAGGAGAAAAAATGACACTAGATTTAGAATCATTAATGACCTGATCCGACCAACTGCAGTGAGTATCAAGAATATCTTTAATACCTAGAACATTTCTTAAATTATCATGTAGAAACATGACACTATCATCTGCATAAAAAACATGAGTTACCTCTGTAGCACCAACATGAATTTTGAACCCATAATCTTATTTTCTCCAATATATTGATTAATTAATCTAGAAAGTACTTCAAGCCTGGTGATGAACAAATATAGGTTCTCTCTGTCTCATCTCTTGTTGTGGTTTAAGTTCAACTCCAGGAGCCCCGTTCACTGGGACTGGATAAGAAACAACAGACATACACTGTTGAATCCAACTCCTACAACATCGGTTAAAACCCAAAGCCTCTAATACTTGAAGAATGAAATCCTAATTCATCTTATCATAGGATTTCTCAAAATCTATCTTGATATCCATCCAACTCTGATGACCTTTTTATTTATTCAATAGAGTGGCATAACTCATTGCTAGCCATAATAGCATCAAAAAATGATCTTCCTTAGATAAAGGCATGTTGAGAAGGAGTAATGAATTTTTCAAGAAAAGGTTTAAAAATAGAGGATAAGTTCTTACAAATAATCTTGTAAGACAAGTTACTAAAACTAATACGTCTGAAATGTTTGATCATGGAAGGGTTTTGAATTTTCAGAAGAAGGGTGAAATTTTGAATAACGTCAGGTGCATTGATTGTGAAAGGAAAAATTCATGCACCATTTTACCGGAAGAATCACCCATTATATCCCAATTTGAGGCCTTAAGAGGACCCATTCTCTTAATTGTTTCCCATTTTCAGCATTGGTGACAAACCTAGTTAACCAAACATTGTCCTCATCACTAATAACTCTAGGAAGCAAGTTGCCCAAACTTGTATGCCTATGAGGTTGTGGATCAAAATAGAGTTGATTAAAATAAGATGTAATTCGCAATCTCTTGTTCCTCATAAACCCAATTTCCATTATCATGCTTCATAGCGTGAACAAAATTTCTATGCCTTCTCAGTGTAGTGGAAATGTGAAAGAATGTGGTGTTTAGGTTGTCATGTCTTAATAAGTTTGTAGAAGGATGATCACTGAAGCATCTCTAGCATCTCAAAATTTCCGACTAAAGACACAAAAATTTCCTTGTTCCAATTTTCAGAACCCACAACTAACTTACTGAATTTATCACACATAAATAAAATATAAATGAGTACTAATAACGTATTTATATACCACTTGAATTTTTCATTTTATTTTATCTATTGATTTTTTTCTTATTTTTTTGCACCGCGAGCCTTAAAGATGAAAAAATTTGGTTAAACATAAAAATAAATAAGAAAAATTTCTATGCCTTCTCACTATAATGGAAATGTGAAAGATGTGGTGTTTAGGTTGTCATGTATTAATAAGTTTGTAGAAGGATGATCACTAAAGCATCTCTAGCATCTCAAAATTTCCGACTAAAGACACAAAAATTTCCTTGTTCCAATTTTCAGAACCCACAACTAACTTACTGAATTTATCACACATAAATAAAATATAAATGAGTACTAATAACGTATTTATATGCCACTTGAATTTTTCATTTTATTTTATCTATTGATTTTTTTCTTATTTTTTTGCACCGCGAGCCTTAAAGATGAAAAAATTTGGTTAAACATAAAAATAAATAAGAAAAATTTCTATGCCTTCTCACTATAATGGAAATGTGAAAGATGTGGTGTGTAGGTTGTCATGTATTAATAAGTTTGTAGAAGGATGATCACTAAAGCATCTCTAGCATCTCAAAATTTCCGACTAAAGACACAAAAATTTCCTTGTTCCATTTTTTCAGAACTCACAACTAACTTACTGAATTCATCACACATAAATAAAATGTAAATGAGTACTAATAACGTATTTGTATGTCACTTGAATCTTTCATTTTATTTTATCTATTGATTTTTTTCATTTTTCTTTTGCACCGCGAGTCTTAAAGATGAAAAAAATTGGTTAAACATAAAAATAAATAAGGACCCAACCGGGTTCATTTTATTTTATCTATTGATTTTTTTTCCTCGCGAGCCTTAAAGATGAAGAGATTTGGTTAAACATAAAAATAAATAAGGGGCCAACCGGGTTCGAACCGATGACCTCTTGATCTGCAGTCAAATGCTCTACCACTGAGCTATGGACCCCTTGTGTCAAAATTTGTGCTAAACCGAATATATTAGATTTTAACTTTTGAGACAAATGTTTTACAATTAACATAACATCACTACCGCGGAATTCGATAAAAGATAGTAAAATACCTTTTTTTGCTAAGAAGGATAATACAATACCTACTATTTATTCAAATGGTTCTTTGATGTACGGAGATTAATATCTTTTTCAAGGAAAAAACATTAGCCTGCTTAAATTTGTCCAAATATAAATTGATAATTCTGAATTAATAACAACAATTATTTTAATATTTTCAAACTCTCTCCACGTGAACTTAAATATATGAAAAATTAAACACTTTATTAGGAACCCACGATTGGGGATACGAGAATTAATTGGGAATAAGATAATAACTTCATTTTAAAGTAAATGAAAAACCACTTATTTGGGAAGAAAAAATTTAATGGCTAAACTGCCCTTGTACTTTAATTAATTCTTAGTTTTATTCTTTTTATTTTTTTAAATTTTTATTCTCTTAAAAAATAATTTTTATTTTTTGACCAGAAGGCTACGATTCATAACCTCCCATTTAATAGAGCTTGCCCGAAAGGCCCAGAAGGCGACATTTTCTTAATTTAAATGTTTATTTATTTTTTAATTTAACTTTTTTTAATTTTTAATTTTCTTTTTAAATTTTGTTATGGCGTTTTTCAAAAAAAAAACATACAAATCTTTTTTAAGAAAAGTAAAATAAATAAATAGAAAAATAAAAATAAAAGGTGATTCTTGGTGACTTTTTTCTTCAGATAAAGGTTCTGCTTATCAGTCGGCTCTTCAGAACTTCTTCCACGTATGTGGTTTACCTTCTAATTATTGTGTTGATGATACTGCAAGAGATTCCATTTTGTGGCAGCAACCGTGTTAAGCATTCTCAAGATTACCTTTTGGTCGTTCCCATTAGTGGTATGAATCAATGTCTTGGACCAAGACAGTTTAGAGCCATAGTTTGTTACCATCTTGGTATTCCCTTATTTGTCGAAGGTGGCATATGCTCAAGCTGTAATAGACCCATGGATAATTTTGGTGATCACCTCTTCATTGTGCCAAGGATGTTTGGCTCAAGTTTCAGCATAACCTGGTACGCGGCGTAATTGCTGACATCTGTTACAAAGATGTTGTGTCCGCACGTAAAGAAGCGCCCTTGGGTTTTTGTCTGATGATAATAGAGACTTGCGCCCTGCTGACATTCTTGTTTTTAATTGGGAGAATGGCCAAGATGTTTGTATGGATGTTACATGAGTCTCTCCCTTCACAGGTGAAGGTATTCGTGATTTTGTCTCGGGCCAAGCTATTTGAAAAGTTGTTTTGCGAAAACGTAACGAATACTTAGATCAATGTGTTTCGTATGGCTATGGTCTGGGTGTCCTAGCCGTTAACACGTTGGGGGAATTTGGTGATGATACTTTGTGATTTTTTAAGAGATTGGAGAATTTTCTAGTTAGTAATGATGTCAGTAGCAGCGTAGGAAATTTTTTCTTATAAATTAGGTGTTGTTATTCAAAAGGGTGTTGGTGCTCAGCTTGTTGCTAGGCTACCAACTAAAATTTTGTACGATTCTATTGATTAATTATATGAGTCTTAATTTCTTAAATTAATAAATAAATTAATTAATAATATTTGAAAAGGGTAACCTGAAGTTTTTATACTTTTAAGACACCGCTTAGCAGAATAGCTAGGATGGGAAAAGTAGTTCATACCCCCAATTAATCTGCATATCGCCTATTTGTGGGTTCCCTATTAGATGAAAGAAAACAAAAAGAAACTTGAATGAAGTAGGCCAACCACCATGAATCGTTGTAAATAATTGAAATAAGAGGGTAAACATGCAGAGTAAGCAAGGTTAAAAAAACGTGAGTATCAGATTAAATAAAATAGAGGACATAGCTATTGGCATATTTACCAAATTTAATAGCCTAATAACTCACTTTCCTTGTCTCGAGTTAAGTAGTTCTTTATATAGTTAGACCCAATAAACCACTGGTTGTATGAACCGGTTGACCTTGATCCATTGGATTTGTCGTTTCAATACCCGGTCCGGTTCTTAAAATATTGTGTTACCCAAGAGTTAATTTTCTTCAAATTGTATGGATGGAGCAGTTTCTAGAATATTTAGATTTTAGTTACTTAACCCAAACCTCATCGGGACTAGTAAAGGCTTTCCAGACAAACTTATCAAGTATGATATTATTGAAAGTCTCCAAATTAATAAACACAAGATTTAGTTAAATTTGATAACTGACCTGCGTGAATTTCTAAATCATCTAAGACATTCAAAATACCTCCCACATTGTGTATGTTGACCTTAGTGAAAATCAAAATACCATCTGCAAAAAGTAGATGAGAAATAGTAGGTACCTTATAACAGCTTTGATACCCGAAAATTTTTGGTTAGCCTCAACATTAAAAAGACTCCTATAAAGAAACTCCATGGAAATGAGGATGTATGTATTGTTTGTAATTTTAGGTAATGAACTTATACTTTTTCCACTTCAACAAGTATTCCATACGGAAATGCCAGCATGGGACGTTCCAATTACACCTACGGACTATGGGCATATAATGCGCCTTCCCCTTCCATTGTGCGGTGCTTAGGAACTAATTTGGAAGAAAAAAACAACTTTAATCTATCACAACCCTGATTTGTGACTTCCAAAATTCATACTCCCGCTACTCCCAACATTAGTTGGCATTAGATGGGCATCATCAAAATCTTGTAACAGAGGACCTGGCATGATACTTCTAAGATTTTAATGTTCTTTACGCGTTTAAAATCCAGGTGACGTTCATCTCGAGTATTAATCAGTTTTTCTCTCTCTGAAACATATGCATCTCCACCTCGTTCCTCTAGAATAAGAAAAAATAACTTAGATGATGTCCATGAATAATTATATTTTAGTTGGTATTTGTTAAATACTTTGATCTGGTACTGTACTCCCTCCATTACACTTTTAATTTGATGTTTTTCCTTGTCTACAGTAAGTGCTCTACATATTACAGCAAACATCCTCGCGCAGAGGCAGTCAGACAGGTATTATATGAACTTGCACATATGGGAATTTGATGTGATGGGGTCTATGTATAACAACTTACAAGGTGCCAAAAAAAAAACAGTGCAACACTCAAAATTAAGTGATCAAATGGATGGTTCGGTTTCTTGTTCGGTCAAATGCTTATTTTCAGTAGAAGGAAGAAGTAGTTATGTGTTTTCAAGATTTGGTATTTTTTTTAGTTGCTCTTCAGCAGATACATAAATTGATTCATGTTTCAGTATATAACTGAAGTAGATATCTTTATTTGCAGACATATCTAGGGACTCTGATCCCTTCAAGCTTTTTGATAGCCCCAGACTGCACATTTCTGTTGTGTGTTTGGCGAATGCATCTTTGAGTTTCTTGACCTACATGTATCATTAGAAAAGATAAATCTTAGATTAGATATAACAGGTTATGTTTAATTAAACAAATTTATTAGTTTATTAGAAGCTTGTCAATATTCTACATGCATTAGAAAATAATTCCTTACGGTAGCATTCGTGCAATTGAAGCTGCATAAATGACCATTAGCTTCTCTCATATATAAAACGGAAAAAACTGAAGAACATGCACGTTAAGAGTATAACACATTGATATATGTTCTTTATAATTTATTAACATTTTTGTCTGTTTCTGTAAATTGAATAATCCGGTATGCATGATAAGTCTTGTAACAACATGATACTTTTAAGCTTTTAGCGTTTTTTATGCATTTAAAACCTTGATGGTGTTCATCTCGAGTATTGGTCGGTTTTTCTCTCTCTGAAACATAAGCATCTCCATCTCGTTCCTCTAGAATAAGAAAAAATCACCTAGATGATATCCATGGGTAGTTATGTTTTAGCTGGGTATTTGTTAAATACTTTGATCTGGTACTGTATTCCCCCTTTCACTTTTAGTTTGAGGTTTTTCTTTGTCTACATTGAAATCTAACGGTACAAGAGTCTACCATTTACACTTGTGGATGGGGCTTTCAACTTTGGATTACACTTTGTGGTTCTATTGTTCAGTTAGCTTTGTGCTTGCTTATTGTAATCTTTTCACGGAGTATACATGATCAAATTATGATCATTCGCTTTAAGACTTATGTGATACTAATAAGCTTTGTTAAATGCTTCTCATAAACCTCATCAATATTAAATATGGAATTGACCCTGAGTTTAAATCAAATTTATGCTGATTCAATTTAGTGAATGCCAATGAAACATTCATCTAAAATTTTTTGGGTATAAAAAATTCTTTTTTCTGTTACCAAACCACTTTGTCTTTGAAAGAACCTACCGAAACACAAACGTTAACAAATATTTTATTTATATATACCAAGCAGAATTTTAGGGTTAAGCTAACAATTAAAATTTAAGTTTTAGTGTAACCTTTAAATATTCTTTTGGTAAAAGAAGAAATTACGATGATTGATGAAGAAATTTACTCCCACTTACAACAAGAAGTTAAAAATTGTTATGTATCGTGAAAATTTTAGTTAAGGAAAGATTGACGAAGAATTTTGTTGGGTGAAAAATCCTTTCGAGTTTTATCGACGAAAATCCGATTAATGTCAATGTAAGATTGGGAGCAGTGTGAGTAAAAAAATTGGGGAGCCATAAATCATTTTTGGGTCAATAAGCCATAAAAAAATTGGGGAGCCATAAATCATTTTTGGGTCAATAAGCCTTTATATTTTGAAAATAGCTATCACTCTTCTGTGGAGGTTATTTTGACTAGCAAAACATCAGAAAAATCGGCCAGAAAAAGAAACTAAACAGAGATCCGTCACTTGAACGGTCAAGATTGACGACCTTATCCCAATCAAAGAAGGAGACAAAAAAATGGATTGGGCACAAAAATCACTGCAATCGTACTCATATATCCCATCCGGACAAACAGAGAAAATTATAAAATAACCCTTTAGTGGAATTTTTTCGACCGTTGGGCCCTGGTATATGACCGTTGAGATCTATCCTAAATCTTAACCGTTACTAAACATTCAAAATAAACTAAAAAAGGGAAACCAAAAAAAACTTCCGTTATTTCGAATTTCACTTTCATTAGAAAGAAACCAAACATGATTTAAAGAGAAATTCTAGAAATCAATTTCTTAGATTTTCAAAATGGGTTGTGTATCATCGAAGTTATTCAAGAACGAATTTCATCAAGAAGCAATTTTTAACAGGAATGGTGAGTACAAAAACCATGTTGTTTCACTCACTTCAAGCACTTATGGTCTTTTAAAACTTGATGCAGATCCGTTGATAGAATTCATTGAGCCACCAACAAAATTATCTCCTCCACAAAATCAAGTTTTTGAGAAGAAAGCTTTAGAGGAACCAACAACAGAAGTAATCAATACATGGGAATTGATGAAAGATCTTGAAGAAGGTAATAATCAAATGGTACTCAAGTCTGGTACACCAGCAAAGAAAAGTCCAAAATCACAAGGTGGTGGATTATTACAAAAAGTTGCAGAAATCGGTACAAGAATGTCTCCAAAGTTTGGTAATTCCCCAAAGAGCAGGCAGAAGAAATTTGGAGGTAAGGAAAACAATACACCCAGCAGACAGAATAGTGGCATTGGGAGATTTGAGAGTCCGAAAGGGGTTCTGAAACCGTTATCTTCTTCAGAGAATGTTCAGAGGATTGTTCATAGTTTGAAGTACCCTGTTAAGAGTAGTACTCCAATGAGTTTGAAAACAGACAGTTTTAGATTTGATTCAAGGGTTTCGAGTTCTTCGAGGAGGAGTTTAAGCCCGTTGTTTGATCCGGAACTTCTCGTGTCGTTCGAGAAAGAGTTGGAAGAAGAAGGTGAACAGATTAAGAAGATGGTTTCTGTAAAGCCCAGAAGAAGTTTATCTAGAGATCAAAATTCTCTGCTTGCATTGTATGAGAAGAAATGTCCACCGGGTGGGGAAAATTCAGTGGTGATTTACACAACTACATTGAGGGGTATTAGGAAAACATTTGAAGAGTGTAATGTGGTCAGATCTGTGATTGAATCGCACGATATACAAGTAATTGAGAGAGATATTTCTATGGATTCAGGGTATAGGGAAGAATTAAGGTTATTGATGGGGAAAAAAGAAGTCAGATTACCATTAGTTTTTGTGAAAGGAAGGTTAATTGGGGGATCAGATGAGGTTGTGAAATTGGAAGAGGAGGGCAAATTGGATACTTTGTTTGTCGATATACCGAAATCGGTTGGTGGGTGTGAGGGCTGCGCAGGGATGAGGTTTATTATGTGTATGGATTGCAGTGGAAGTTGTAAGATCAGAGATGAAGAACAGAATAAAATGGTTAAATGTGAAGAATGCAATGAAAATGGGCTAATTCACTGCCCTATCTGCTGTTAACCAACACAAATTCCTGGCCTGCAAGGAAGACTACACACGGCAATCTTCAATTTTGGCTGACATTCTAAACAGCCTCCACCACCAGATGCACAAGTTATGCTGCAGTTCATTATGGGAAATTTAGCATTTTCCAACATATACCTAAAAAGAAATTTGGGGATTTCTTTGTTGAGAGATGGTTTCTGAATGTGTTGGTAATTTAGTTGTTTGGCTCATTATATTTCTTGTTCTATTTTAACCCACGGAGAAGCTTGTATGTTTCTGTTTCCATTACATTGTTTGTGATTCTTCTTTCTCTTGTATGATTTATTGTTACTTTTACCTCTACTGTAATGGATTCATTACTATTCCTATTTAAGCGAAGTTGAATGTTTCTTCATTTTGAATTGGTTCAATTTGGTGTTTCCGCATTATCACTGGATTTTGGTCCTTATCGTTGTGCAAACGGGGTATTGTGCATTCAAACCCGGGTAATGCCAATATATTCTTCATTGAATTCTACAAGAATTAGATGAAAGGTTTTTCTTTTTAGTAATCAACTTCATCGCACGAAGTTTCTGCACCAAGGTGGTTTATAATAAGGACAGCGCGCATGACTGACTGGCTCTCTCACATTATGCCGCCTATTGAGGTGGGTTTACAGTTGAAACAAGCGTTGTAGCGGCCATCTCCCTTGTGGTGCTTTATAAGCCTTCAAAGCTATCAGAATTCTGATGTAAATGGCGTAAAATCCATGCGCCACTGGCTCAATAAGCATTGTGAAATAGGTACAAGTTTTCTGAAGAGCAAGAAAAGAGAAGAAAGTTGGTTATTGCACACTGGCCATTGTTTTACTAGTACTTTTTTTTTTATAGCTTCAGCATAAGAAACAAATTTATTAAAAATGAAAGAATAGAGAAATTACAAAGTGCAGGACATGAACCAAAACCTCCAGTAGTGGAAGACCTAGAAGATATGCACGACTTGGTCTACTGGCAATGCCATACAACAATAGGATCCTACCGTCAGCCTCACTAGAACCTCGAGTGCCCTTTAATATAGCTCAAGATTCTGCAAGACTGCAACCATCCTTGTGAGCAATCTGACAGCTACTTAAAGTGGTGTGTGCTTGTCTTCTAAGCGCAGTATTGATTCCTGCAGCACCAAATGAGTAAGAGAGTGGTAACCGCACTAACCCGTAACAAGTTATTTGCGAACCACTGTCATGGTGATCAACAACAGTGGACACGAAAGACACCATCAGTCCAACCCAAAGTGATCACCAATTCACAATATATGATCGGTTGATTCCACGTTATGACACAAAGAACAACACGACGCTGCAACTAAAGCTTCTAATACCACATCATTAGAAGGGATTCTGCCATGTAAGGAATTTCAAATCACACAAGAGTGTTTTGGTGGTATAGTTGGTGACTAAATGACTTTGAACTAGTCCCGATTGACACCCTATTTCAAATGAAAGCATACGCTGCCTTGAAAGAGAGCACTCCACTGGTGAGAGTAAATAACCCATGCTTTATGCACATACTCACAGTTTAGAAGAAGGAGAGAGATAGATTCCTCCTCCTTATTACAAAGAACTCACACAGTTGTTTATGCTCAATTCCACCTTTTCTTTCTTTCTTTTCTTGAAGGATCGAGTTCATTGCACAAAATTTGTACATAAGTATGACTAATCCTGTGCACAAATATTAATCATATTAATGTACGAAATTGTTGTGTTATCACAACAATTAAGCAATCCGGATGAAATGAATTGATGAAAGTAACTTTTAAATTCAAAGATTCAAGCCAAACCTGTTGTTGATGGGCGAAAACGATTTGTTGGTTTTTGAGGAAAAGTGGAGAATTGTGCGTAAGGCGAATCCTCGATTGAGAAAATTGCTTAAATCTTTAACCGATGCACTGCGCGGGAGTGCTTTGAATTCGAGAGATCAATCTATATGACTCCGGACACGTCATGGATGGCCGGCCTTCTTTTTTTTTTCTTTTCTTTTCCTATTTTGCATAGCCCTCCATATCCTCATCCGTCCATATTTTTGGGTGCTCGTTCGTGCATTATTACTAAGTATACTCGCGTCATTTTTTCGGAGCTTATTCGGTGGTGGCCCATATGCCCGAAAGGTAAATATTTATTACTAATTCATGGAATTCAGTTGAGAAAAGGCGTGAATTGAAGTAATAAAATATTGTAATGAAAATAAAATATTTTCTAGGAATTATTAATGAACTTTGCACTAGAACTAATTAATTGATGGCTCAATACTAGCAGACAATCTGTTTAGGAGCATTGTATTTATTCGAGAATCGAGGTATGAGATAGTGAAAGCATCATACTCATTTTGAACATTTATTCGGTATAGTCAGGGAACATTTGCGACATTCTGAAGACGTTATTGCTCTACACTAGTGGTCAATCCATCTAGGAGTCGTCCAATCATTCTCGATTCTATACAGAAGTGTGTACTGGAATTGCTCAATATAAATGATGAAATATGCAGAACATTGAAAGCTCAGCTGAGAGGCTTTAATAATTACATATTCATGCATGCTCTAAAGATGCTACACACTCAGTCAGAGATCACCATGACATGAGCTTTCATGTCTAAATTCTAAAATATGAACTTCTACATTCGTTTGAAGCTAGGTCAGAAATATACAAAATTAGATTTTACGATTTTAGCCTTCGTCAAAAGTCGTTCATCAAACACCTGTGTAAAAAGAACGCAACCAAATTCATAAATTTTAGATAAGGAAGAAGGAAACTTTTGCTTACACATTAATCCCTCATAATAATGGATCAATGAAAGTTGCCACGAATCCTACGGACATGATTCTTTAAATAACACCTTGCATATTCATTAAGCACCCACTGAAAATTACTGCAAAACTGGAAACGAGCCATAGAATTTGGCTGAAAGTTTGAAATTTTTGTGCAAGGACAAATAAGCTTACCTATAGGATTGCAGTTTTAAGTAAACCAAGTCACCAACTTCAAATGACCTATTTGTTTTTGTTCTATCATCATATGTTTCATCCTTTTCTGGGCCTTGTGTAGAGACTCCATCATCAGATCAATCATGGTTTTCCTCTCCTTCAAATAAGTTTCAACAGCAGCAACAGAAGTTGTTACAGTAGATGGAAATGCCATGTGGGGAGGTAAATACCCATACAGTGCTTGGAATTGAGACATCATCAAGCTAGTGCGATAGGTGGTATTGTACCACCATTCTACAAGAGCTATCTAGTGACTCCATATTCTTGGTTCGTGGCCGGTGATACATCTTAAATAAATTTCTAAGCAAGCATTTCCTCTCTCTGATTGGCCATCAGTTTGTGTGTGATATGTTGTGCTCAGGTTCAAACTAGTACCCATTGCCTTAAACAAATCTTCCCAAAATTTACTTGTAATGACTTTGTCTCTGTCGGACACAATAAAATAAGGTTAATGATGCGTGTCGCAACCACAACAAATTAATCAAGATATTTCCCATTAATTAAATAATAATATAGCGGTAGTAAGGATCATTCCCACAGAGAGCTGTGTAATTGATATGTTATTTAGTTCAGCAAAATAATAAAAGACAAGGGGGATTGGTTTAAAGTAAAATAAAAAGAATAACAAATAAAAGAAAGATGATCAAGGAATCCTTCGTCGTTACCAAGCGATAACTGGATTAGTATACTTATCTATCTTCGTTAGAACCATTCATCACCAACCATAGAATAACAGCTAGCTCAGTGCTATCCCCAAAACTCCTTCTACCACGGATACGGAAGCTCTCAAATATCAGATTCTATCCAACCGAACCACCAAGTAGTAGCTCACTCAAGATGTAATCCAATCGAACGTTTTAGGCTTTGTGAATTAGGTTGATCCCAGTAGTTAAACTCTTAGCTCAAGGTTCACTTGTTGATGTTGTCTTCACTCGCAATTGCTCCACAGAATACCTTTGCAAGGTCTCGCGATTTCTGCTTGTGTATGATTATTCGACGATTACTTATCTCCTAACCCTATACTAGTAATAGAACAATTAATAGAACAATCTAGCATGCACTCCAAATCAATCCAATTAATCAATCATAAACCCTAAAAATAGTGAAAGCAAACGATGATGTGATTAAAACTCCAAACATATTTATATAATTAATAAAGCTTCACGCTTAGAACATTGAATTCATCCTCGATAAAAATTTAGCTTCTCATGATTACACAACTACCCGATTTCCCCCTGAAGGGATAAACCCTAAAATATTTTATGGAGAACAAAAGTGTATATGAAATATATGATATGGGATTAGGTTAAGAACTCTCTTAAATAGTCTCCAAGTTGTAGCAGCGCCCGTGCTCAGAATCCCGGTCGAAATAGGTTTCCAAAAGTCACCGACTTCCCTAAAACAAGTCACTGCTAAAGCTGGCCATGAATTTGAGAGTTCTCAAAACAGCTAACGGGCTCTAGTCAAATGCCAAAGTCCAGCCCATTTCATTGAATTTGTGTAGTCAGTTCCGTGGAACTGACAACCAATTTCTTCTTCTCTTAGTACGGCTGGAAGTTCTATCCGCAAGTTCTCCTGTATCTTTTCTCTTATTTTCTTTGCCGTTTTGCGGCTAGAACTTCCCAGCCGTATCTTCTCCTGGATGTTTTCTCCCTCAATGGCAGCTACATCCAACAGCAACTCCATCTTCTTCGACCACCTACTGTCGTTTCGTTACCAACAGCATTTCCCTGATTCACTCCTCGTCTCGGTTTAACTGATCTCAACAGCAACAGTTCATCCCCTCCGTTGATCAACTCTTCAATCCATGGCAGTAAGCCCATCTTCTCCATACCGTCGCTGTTTTGTAGGCAATAGAACTCCATCGAGCATCAACAATGGCAGCAAGCCATAACCCTCATTCACCCTTCTCTTCCAACTTCATCGATACACTCGAGCAGCATCTTCACTGCCACGAACGTCAGTGGAAGACCCAGCTCGGACTCGAACTCTCGGTTCCTTCTCCATTCGCCATCGATGACAGTAACACTCGAGACTCAGTCATAATCTATTCACCAAGCTCGAGCAGCAAACCATTCCATCTTTCTCTCTTTGCTACACGAACCACAGACCCGTTTCCATCTACTCGAGCTCAGCTCCCCTCACCGATTGATAAATAACAGCACCATGTTCGTCCCTGTCAAACTCCAAGTCGAGTTCATTCCCATCAATGACCCACAACCATCGACTTTCCACGAGCTCCAACACTGCCATGCTGTTTTATTATAATAAACAACAGCTCACTTCATCCCTTCTCTGCCAGCATCATCAACCTCCGATCATTTCCATCGACTCTGTTAAGCTTCATCCTCTACCATCTCATCAACAACAGCAAATACTCGAGTCTCCATCGTTCACCGGTCCATCATCTACTGCCGCTGGCAGCAGCGTCATACGTTTCCATATTACTCGAGCTTCTTCATCTCTCACTGCTCCATCAATTCAATGGCAATGGTTGCAGCAGCTGTCTTGAGCTCTATCAACATGATCTCAAAACCCAATACCTTAGTCACCGTGGAAGACGGCCTGAACTGGTCGGAGAAGAAACACCAGGCGTTGTTTTTTTAATTCAAAATGTGGCTGCCCCGAGTAAATTATCCGAGTGCCTTTAGTGATCTTGTCTCCCCCTAGTAGTTCCAGCGTCCTCCTTTAATATTTCCCTTCTAACTGTCAGTTCCGGAGAACCGACAAGCTTGACTTCTCCTTTCGCCCATATCTTCTTCATATGACACCGGATTGACCTCATTCTTTCACCGTTGGCTTCGTCTTTTCGCTCTATTCACGATGATGGGAAGAAATCCTTAAGTTTAACGAGTTCTACTTGGTCTTTGGCCTTTCTCCACTTGTAGACTTCACTTTTATGTTATTTTCGCTTCTTTTCGGATGATTCACCTAACAAAAGACAATGAATAGAAAAATAACATAATACAACATAATATGCAAGAAATATAGCTAAAACAAGTATGGAATTGACATTTAAAACATGTAAATTAAGCACTTATCAGTTAACCATGTAGTTTGAATACCTGATTGAGAAAAACTTGTGACACAGATGTAGTTGTGTAAGGATATTGCAGAGACTGAAAAATGAGCATATTTGGTGAGTTTGTCCACTATGACTAGAAATAAGTTGAACACTTTTAGAATTCAAGATCAGTTGAGAGATGAGTTGGTTGGCCTTCTCAACACTGATATAGGTATTGAGGACATATTGTACCTAAAATTGGTGTAGACATAAGTAAGGAATGACAAGTTGCTGAGTCTAGAGGTCTTCTAGAGATTTTATATACCACAATATTCGCGGTTCATTTCTTATATTTGATGTCATAGTTGAAAAAGTGGGGGTCTAAGAAACACACCCAATATTTCGCTTAGCAATCTGTATGGACAAACTCCAATATACTTTTATGAGAATCAACTAGACAGTTAGACTCAATCAATGAAAAGTATATCAAAGAGTTTATATCTCAATCTCTCGATTTGATCTTTACTCAAGCAAATAGAAATCTGCGAGTCTTTATCAAAGATAACTTGGATGGTACCAAAGACCAATATCCAAGTGTCAATCAATTTAAATCAACAACCAAAAAGGTCGGATATTCTAATTGATTGAACAACGCACAACCTGTGATACTTCAATTATATAAACAAATATAATGCAGAATAGAAATAACACAGACACCAGAATTTTGTTAACGAGGAAACCGCAAATGCAGAAAAACCCCGGGACCTAGTCCAGATTGAACACACACTGTATTAAGCCGCTACAGACACTAGCCTACTCCAAATTAACTTCGGTCTGGACTGTAGTTGAACCCCAATCAATCTTACACTGATCCAAGGTACAGTTATGCTCCTACACCTCTGATCCCAGCAGGATACTGCACACTTGATTCCATTAGCTGATCTCACCCACAACTAAGAGTTGCTACGACCCAAAGTCGAAGACTTTAATAAACAAATATGTATCACAAAGAAAAGTCTACGATAATAGATAAATCCGTCACCCACGAATATACCTATGAGTTTTGTTCCGCCTTTTGATAAATCAAGGTGAACAGGAACCAATCAATAATACCAGACTTATATTCCCGAAGAACAACTTAGTATTATCAATCACCTCACAATAATCTTAATCGACGCAGAAAAAAATATTGTGGAATCACAAACTATGAGACAAAGTTTTTTTGTGATTACTTTTCTATCTTGCTTATCGGAGATATAAAATCTCAAGCCAATTATTTCAATTGTACTCGTACGATAGAAGATGCAAGATCAGATCACACAACTACAAAATAAAGTAGTATCGGTTTGGCTTCACAATCCCAATGAAGTCTTTAAGTCGTTAACCTAGTTTAGAAGAAGAAACCAAAAGTTAACGGAGAATCGACTCTAGCTTAGGACAACTAGTATCACACAGAATGTGTGGGGATTAGGTTTCCCAGTTGCTAGAGTTCTCCCTTATACCCACTTTCAAATCAGGGTTGCAATCAATGTTAGCTTAGTGTCAATATTCACCGTTAGATGAAAACCTGATTAGATTCAAGCTAATATTTCTCAACCGTTAGATCGAAAACTTAGCTTATCATACACAAATGAAATGTCCAATTTTGGGTTTATGAACCGTACCCAAACATTAACATTTGTTGGTTCAACAAGTCAACCAAATGGTTAGCCATATGATTACTCTCATATCAACCTTATTCTTCTTCACCATAACTAGTTCAAATGACTCAAATGAACTAGTTAGAGAGTTGTCCAATTGCAAGAAAATCTTATGTAACACAATTGAAGCAAAATCGGTTTGATTCACTTGAATCGGTTCATGAACTTTATAGCCGCGGTTTGCAAAAGCATTCCTTAGTTTATTTAAACATTAGTTCAAGAACAACCGACTTTAGATATAACCTGCTCAATTTCGCGGACTTAAGCTCATGTAAGGAGTACACGAACTCCATCAGAAAATCTCAGGCCGAGAAGTTCCGCAAGTTCGCGGACTTGGCTCACGCCACTTCCAACTTCTCTTGATCAACAAAGTTTAGCAAACTTTGGTTCAAGGAATAGGACTTATGCATATATGTGTTTCCACAACAATGCTTATATCCACCAATCGTTATGTAATCTAAACTCTCATTTCAATCATTGAAACATTCTCAGAGAACGTTATATAGCCGTTATTCACAGACCATTTTTCATCAGAGCAATTTTCAAAGTGATTGAAACATTACATGACTTTCGTCACTTGGTAAAGATGAATTCGGCTAAAGCGAAAGCTTACCAACACATATTTCGAGAAATAAATAGGAGAGATAAACTCGGCTCGAAATAGCAAATGTGTATAATGAAAGTCTATATATCAAAACGACTTTTGTCTCTAGAGTAGGAGATAGAGTAAATAGACTTTTGAGTAACAGATAAGTTCAAGTCTCCACATACCTTTTAGTCGATGAAGATCCACCAGTTCCTTAAGTAGTCCTTCGTCTTGTATGATGATTTTCATGGAGTCTTGAGCTCAACTACACTTTATATCCTAATCCAAGACCTTAGCTCTAATAGGCTAGTAATCAGGACTTATAGTTTTGATCACTAATATTGACAAACATGCTTGAGATAGCAACGCATGCGAGTTCGACCGAGCAATTCTCTAACAATCTCCCCTTTTGTCAATTTTAGTGGCAAAACTATTAATACATATGGAATACAAAAAATAAATAAATTAACTTTTGTAGCTCCTATTTCCACATGCCTAATCTTAAACATTACTCGAAATCTTCGTCACTTCCAAGTACTCCAATGATCCCAAATGTTGTAAGTTTAGCATCATCGTTGTTGAAAATCCGTAGCTATAACAACAAGAAAACAATAGTTCTCAATCATTGTTATACAGTGTCATAGTATCATTATACAGCGTCAAAGTTCAATTGTATCACAACTTCAACAACAATACTATGTTGATATGCCTCACTCCCCCTTAGTCAATACTCCATCTCACATGGAAACCACTCCCCCTTACATAATGATCCGAAACCATATGTATTTGTAATGTGAACTACATATTAATTCTCCCCCTTTTTTCCAATAAAATTGGCAAAGGTACAAGAACGGGATCCCAATGAAATTTCCAAAAGAGACATTTCATGACCAAAAGAAAGCAAAAATATCAACTTGTTCTTTAGATGCAATCATAAAGCCGAAGCTAAATGCATTCATCAAGGAGTTTATAAAGATACAAGATAACCCCTATAATATTCCACAGCCGCACTCACCACAAAGATTCGGCAAGTAAGCGCAAGTTCAAAAAGAACTCTTTCCCATAATATGTCATTCCCAAGAGAACAACAAGAGCGACCTTAATTTCGAAAGAGAAAAGAAGGATTTCTTTGGACATAACAAATCACATACAAGTATGAATTTGAATCCAAAATATTAAATTAACCACAAGAAGTTCATGATTAATTTAACTGAACATGCTCAACACAAGTAAACTTATGGATACTTAAGAGTGCTCAATTAGATTAATCACAAGTAAACCCATAATTAATCTAATCGAAATACACAATCAAACTAATCACAAAGTAATCAATTTAATTGGTCATACTCACATAAGAGAGTCTATGGAGCAATGACTAAGTTAATCATGAACAATCAACCTAGTCATGATCGCTCAAACATAAGAAGACTTATGGAATCATAACTAAATAACTAAACAAGATGATTAATTTAGTCGAAAATGCTCGACATAAAGTACCTTACGGAACAACAACATAGCTAATCAAAAATAATCAACTTGGTTGTTTAATACTCAACATAAGACACTTTACGGAGCCTCACAGTAATAATACATAAAATATGGATCATGGAAGATCAATTACTGCGGAATACACAAGGATTCATTTTATTTTCCATCACTATTTGCATAACGACATTTAATAGACATAATCCTTGCAAACAAAAGATTTTAACCTATCTTCCGTCAAAGATTGACAATATAGGCTTAACTTTTGTAATTGTCAAAAGTACATTCATTCTTTAACCAATACATGAATATCGATCATAAACGACTTTACTTTTGACAAAGTATGGGACAATCAATTTCACGGACACAAACGCATATATCCCATAACAATATTGCGATACATAAAACCATAAAGATTAATACTTCAAAAATCATCTTTCAAACAATTTAGAATTTAAATTAATAAATTTAAAAACATGAAGATGAAAATGTTGGACATAGCTATGTGTAATCACAATAGTAATGGCTATTCCAACCTCTAGTTATTCTTCTAAACAAAAAACAGAAATATAGAAGATTTACTAGATGTTAAGACCTTTTAAGAATTATTTATCGTCCCCGAACTCCTTGTCGTCAACATCCATTGGAACATAAGGTTCATTAAGGTAGGAGTCTATATCAATAAACCTTCTTGGATAATGTTGTCGAACCAGGGCCTTCTGAATCTCATGAGTCTTATACACAAAAGCCTTTGTTTGTTGAATCTCCTTTTGCATCTCCTTCAACTCTTCAAGAGCACCAGAAAACTTCTGAGAGTTTGAAGGAACAGCTCTTGGCTTCCTCACATTCATTCGTTTTATTTTCAAGGTAGGAGATAACGGAGATTTTTCTTTTTCCTTCATGATTGATGGCTTAACAATCACATTAACATCTTTTCCATCAGAAGACATCATGCTTGGAGTATCCATAATGTATGGGTTTGTGAGAGGAAATCACAAATTGAACTCAACAAGTAGTCTTGAGATAAAAAGAAGTCACAGCGAAGGAAAACATGAATGTAGGGTTTCGAGACCTTTAAACAGGTTCGCACACGTCCAACTCACAACCCTATAAAGAGTGGAATTGTCGTTAATAACCCTCCTTTGATAGACGGGAAGAACAAAAACTAAGAAAAGAAGAAAGAAAAATTTTCCTAAATCCTGAGAGGTACAAAATCATTGTCTCGTTTGATCATGCACATGAGACAAGATTTCCAAATCAACACAATCAAGTTGTGTTGCGGTGAACAACAATTTGTCCACCATTTTCCTCTTGAGAGGAATCCTCAGACTTCTGTCTATCAAAATGACTTGACCATCCTTTCTTCTCTAATGGTCTTGGTTTATCCTTGGAAACTAACTTCTTAGACGAAGATAAGATCCTACATACCTTAGCGGTCTTCTTAGCAAGTTTAAGCTTCCTTGCTAAATGATTTTCTCTTCGTTGAAGTTTGTTGACGTGCCTCAATTGGTGTTTGTACTTGTAACATCTTGAAAGTTCATGCCCCTTTAGAGAACAATTCGAATACGTCAAACTAGGATATAAACCAGGCTTCTAAGATGTGCATGCAACTAGACACATGGTGGAACCTGAAACATTACAAACAGAGTTTCCAAGAAATGGGTCAATTTTTTCTTCCGGATTAGTTGGATTATCTTCTGAAAGAATATTGAGATTGATGTATGTATTGCTACATTTATCAAAATCAATATTTTCACCAAGAAGTGCAACACTTGATTTCTCGTCTTCATTAGAATCATAGTTGTCAGACATTTCATCAAGAGTTGCAGCAAGACCTTTGTTCCCAGTGTATTTTCTGCGATTTGGACACTCGTTTGAAAAATTACCAAATCCTTTACACTTAAAGCACTGAGGCAATCCTCATCATCAATCTCATCTGTTTCCCTGTTTTTAGGAGGAATACGATTATGAGGTTTAACTGATGCTTTAGGTTTATCTCTGGGGAACTGTTTACTTCGCTTCAACAAAAGATCTCTAAACTGTCTTGTGATCATCGAGACTGACTTGTCAAGATATTCATCTGATGAATCTATCTTTGAATGATCAACTTCAGAGAAATACACTTTTTTACTCTTATCAAGTAATTTAATGTCCTTTTGTGCTTTGAACGCAAAATCCTTAGTTTTGGATGAATGTTCGTGATCAAAGATATTAAGCTTCCCAACCAGCGTATTTCTGGAAAGATTATCAAGGTCATTTCCCTCAACGATGGCATGCTTCTTAGAATCGTATCTAGATGGCAGCGATCTGAGAATTTTCATCACAATGTCCTTTTCAGGAATAGTCTTACCCAATGCAAAAGATGCATTAACAATTTCAGACACTTTGTGATTAAACTCATCAAATGTTTCTTCATCTGCCATACGAAGATTTTCCCAATCGGAATTAAGGTTTTGAAGCCTAGATTCTTTTCACTGGAGTTACCTTCGAATACGGTTTCCAAGATATCCCAAGCTTCTTGCGACTTAGTGCAGTTAGTCACATGGTGCTGAAGATTTGGGGTAATGGCATGTATGATCGCATTTAAACCGTCGGAGTTTTGCTTTGCAGCAAGTATCTCAGCAGGGCTGTATTCACCAATAGGTTTGGGAATGTTTACATCTCCAACTGCCACAACGGTAGGATCAAAGTCATTAACAACATATACCCATGATTGAAAATCACGTGCTTGAAGAAAATCTCGCATAGCAATTTTCCCCCATAAGTAATTTGAGTCATCGAAGACTGGTGGTACGTTAATTGAGATAGCACCTCTGTTCATAGAGTCAGATCACTACGAACACAGACTTGTAAGGTCTTGAACGTGTTTGCCTGCTCTGATACCAATTGAAAAAGCGGGGGTCTAACAACCACACCCAATATTTCGCTTAGCAATCTGTATGGACAAACTCCAATATACTTTTATGAGAATCAACTAGACAGTTAGACTCAATCAATGAAAAGTATATCAAAGAGTTTGTATCTCAATCTCTCGATTTGATCTTTACTCAAGCAAATAGAAATATGCGAGTCTTTATCAAAGAGAGATAACTTAGATGGTACCAAAGACCAATATCCAAGTGTCAATCAATTTAAATCAACAACCAAAAAGGTCGGATATTCTAATTGATTGAACAACGCACAACCTGTGATATTTCAATTATATAAACAAATATAATGCGGAATAGAAATAACACAGACACCAGAATTTTGTTAACGAGGAAACAGCAAATGCAGAAAAACCCCGGGACCTAGTCCAGATTGAACACACACTGTATTAAGCCGCTACAGACACTAGCCTACTCAAAATTAACTTCGGTATGGATTGTAGTTGAATCCCAATCTCACACCGATCCAAGGTACAATTATGCTCCTACACCTCTGATCCCAGCAGGATACTGCGCACTTGATTTCCTTAGCTAATCTCACCCACAACTAAGAGTTGCTACGACCCAAAGTCGAAGACTTTAATAAAGGGTTAATTAGTATTTGGGTCGTAAGTTTTGGTATGTCTTTGAGTTTGGGTCATAAGTTTGTTCGTTTTTGAGTTTGGGTTGTTGACCTTGTTAGTCAACGAAGTCACTGGTCAAAATATTAGTTAAAGTTAACTTCAGTTAGTAATTTATTTACGCGGTTTGCCACTCGGTTAAATGTTTCACAGACGTGCAAACTTAAAAATCACGTGCTACCACTGAAAGAATCCATCGTCCAAATTACACTAAGATGTGTGGACGACATCTGATCCGACCATACTGTTACATTCCGACCATTATAGGCCTTCATAAGGTACAAAAACAGATCCAATATCCGTTTCAACAATTACAACCCAAAAAAAACAAGTAGAACTGCCGAGTTCTTAACACCAACAACTCCAATGCAACTATTTGAACTCGAAAGGATTCGATAATATATATATAAAAAAAAGGTTTAGTTTAACAAAAAATACCCAATTGTATTTCATTTAAGTTTAACATACCACAACTTCCGTTTTGCTTCCAAGATCAGTTTTGCATCCAAAAGAAAGCAAGCTAAAAGTACTGAAGATACTTGTTTACAATTAAGCTATACTATAAAAGAAACTTACCTAATACCACTGCACGACTGTGCTTTTCTTTGATTTCTTTCCTCTCTTTGCTGGTGGTTGGTCTTGAGTCATTTCCATCAAAGAAGCACTCCTCCTAGTCATGTTCTCCACTGGATAACTTGGCAGTCCACTATTTCCACCCCTCATTCTGGCATTACCATCTATACCAATTCCAGTTCCTCTTCCTCTTGGATTTTGTTGGGTTATTGTGGAAGTTTGGGAGGACTGAGTCCCAACAGCTGCAGTTACACTAGTACCTCTTTCTCCAACTGTTCCAGTTCTACCTCCTCTGCCTCTAACAGCTCCAATAGCACTGCCTCCACTGACTCTAACAGCTCCATGTGCACCAGCTCTTCCTCCCCTGCCTCTTCCTCTCCTGCCTCTAACAGTTGCAATAGGTGGAATTCCAGACAACCACCACTGACTCTAAAGAGGTGAATTTACCTGATTACCCTTATCCTTGGCCAACCTGTATACAAACATATAATCACATCATTCAACACAGACAACCACCATCTGCAACTATTATTTAATAGACAGATGAGTACAATAATCCACACAAAAAATGCAATAGATTCCTTTAATGTGTCCAATGAAACAAGTGGTCCTATTATGGCACAATGTTCAACAATTATAATAACCAAAATATCATATTTTCAAAGAATCTTTTCTTTTTTTTAAAAGCACACAAGGAAACACAGATATAAAATTAAGGAAAGCAACAGAAAAGAAAAGAAGAAAAAAAACCAATTTGTCTTCACAGAACAACCCTAGCACTATATATAGGAACTGGTCATTCATAATCTCACTACAATATCACTACAAATTAAACAAATGCAACAACCATATCATCAATTTATTGATACAATCAAAAAACAGTAATAATCAAACAAAAATTAAAAAAGAAAATTGATTACCCTAATTAATGCTTAAAAATTAATCACTTACGTTGGTCTTTTTTTCTTCATATTAATGATTCTTTGTGACAATAGCAACAACAATAAAATGAAACTCTATTCCCTTAATTCGAACAAATTATATGAACTAGATTTATTTCTTCCTCCGATAGCAGCCATACCTAATTTCTATCGACACGGTATACCATCTGCTGCTGTATAATTTTATTTATATACCCTGACTTTCTGAATTGATATCTGACCGTTCATTCCAAACAAATATTTATTTAACTTTTACATTTTCTCCTAACACGGGTGACTACCTGAACAATACACGTCCACATTTTGATAGGAATTACTAATGGCAAATTGCGTGAATTAATGGATTAACGGAAGTTGAGGGACGTCTGTTACACTAACAGTTTCACCAGTGACTTCGTTGACTAACAGGGTCAACGACCCAAACTCAAAAATGGACAAACTTACGACCCAAACTCAAAGACATACCAAAACTTACGACCCAAACACTAACTAACCCTTTAATAAACAAATCTGTATCACATAGAAAAATCTACGACAATAGATAAATCCGTCTCCCACGAATATACCTACGAGTTTTGTTCCGTCTTTTGATAAATCAAGGTGAACAAGAACCAATCAATAATACCAGACTTATATTCCCGAAGAACAGCTTAGTATTATCAATCACCTCACAATAATCTTAATCGACGCAGCGAAAAAAGATATTGTGGAATCACAAACGATGAGACGAAGTTTGTTTGTGATTAATTTTCTATCTTGCCTATCAGAGATATAAAATCTCAAGCCAATTATTTCAATTGTACTCGTACGATAGAAGATGCAAGATCATATCACACAACTACAAGAAAAGTAGTATCGGTCTGGCTTCACAATCCCAATGAAGTCTTTAAGTCGTTAACCTGGTTTAGAAGAAGAAACCAAAGGTTAAAGGATAATCGACTCTATCTTAGTATCACACAGAATGTGTGGGGATTAGGTTTCCCAGTTTCTAGAGTTCTCTCTTATATACACTTTCAAATCAGGGTTTGCAATCGATGTTAGCTTAGTAACAAAGCATTCAATATTCATTGTTAGATGAAAACCTGATTAGATTCAAGCTAATATTTCTCAACCATTAGATCGAAAACTTAGCTTGTCACACACAAATGAAATGTCCAATTTTGGGTTTATGAACCGTACCCAAACATTAACATTTGTTGGTTCAACAAGTCAACCAAATGGTTAGCCATATGATTACTCTCATATCAACCTTATTCTTCTTCACCGTAACTAGTTCAAATGACTCAAATGAACTAGTTAGAGAGTTGTTCAATTGCAAGGAAATCTTATGTAACTACACAAGACACAATTGAAGCAACATCGGTTTGATTCACTCGAATCGGTTCATGAACTTTATAGCTATGGTTTGCAAAAGCATTCCTTAGTTTATTTAAACATTAGTTCAAGAACAACCGACTTTAGATATAACCTGCTCAAGTTCGCGGACTAGGTTCGCGGACTTAAGCTCATGGAAGGAGTACACGAACTCCATCAGAAAATCTCAGGCCGAGAAGTTCCGCAAGTTCGCGGACTGAGTTCGCGGACTTGTATCACGCCACTTCCAACTTCTCATGCGTTGCTATCTCAAGCATGTTTGTCAATGTTAGTGATCAAAACTATGAGTCTTGATTCTATCCTACATAGCTAAGTCTCGGACTAGGATATAAAAGTATAGTAGAGCTCAAGGACTTCATGGTTATTCATCATACAACGACAAAGATCTATACAAGGAACCGTGGAACTTCATCAACAAAAAGGTATGTGGAGACTTGAACTTATCTATTACTCAAAAATCTATCTAGTCTATCTCCTACTTCTTATGTGACAAAAGTCGTATGCTATATACACTAGATCATACACATTTGACATTTCGAGTTGAGCATTCATTGCATATATTTTAACTAGAAATCGTGTGTTGGTAAAGCGTTTCGCTTTGATCAAGTTTATCTTCACCTAATGACGAAAGTCATAAAAAGTTTCAATCACTTTGAGAATTGCTCTGACGTGAATCGGTCTGTGAATAACGGCTATATAGTGTCCTCTGAGAATATCTCAATGATTGAAATGAGAGTTTAGATTACATAACCATGTATTCCTTGAACCGAAGTTTTCTAACTTTGTTGATCAAGAGAAATCGGGAGGATTGTGGAATTGGCTTGCAAAGTCCGCGAACCCAGTCCGCAGACTCAGTCCGCGAACTGTCGGAAGTTCTCGACCGAGAATTTCTGCTGGATTTTCCAAAACTCGTTTGTGTGCTAAGTCCGCGAACTCAGTCCGCGAACCCGGTCCACGAACTGACGGAAGTTCTCTTTCCGAGAATTTCTGCTGAGTTTGGAAAACTCAATCGATTAACTTAAGTCTGCGAACTTGTTTGTGAACTTAAGAGGTTATGATCTAAAGATGTGCTCTGAACATGAAACATTAAATTACTAAGGAATGATTTATGCAAACCGTGGCTATAATGTTCATGAGCCGATTCAATCGAATCGAATCATCTTTGTTTCACTTGTGTCTTCTGTAGTTACATAAGATCTCATAGAAATTGAACAACTCTTTACTAGTTCATTTGAGTCAATTGAACTAGTTATGGTGAAAAAGAATAAGGTTAATATGAAATGCTCATGTGGTTAACCTTTTGGGTTACTATGTTGAACCAACATACACGTACACGTTTGGGAATGGTTTTCACAAACCCAGTAAACGTCTACCCAAGTGTGTGTGACAAGCTAAGTTTTCGATCTAACGGTTGAGAAATATTAGATTGAATCTAAATCAGGTTTTCATCTAACGGTGAATAAGGATTGCTTTGTACCTAAGGAAAAACCCTGATTTGAAGGCTATATAAAGGAGACATCTAGCATTGTGCAAAACTAATCCCCACACGTCTGTGTGATACTAGTGCGCTCGCTAGAGTCGATTCTCCTTTAACCTTTGGTTTTCTTCTCTAAAACCAGGTTAACGACTTAAAGACTTCATTGGGATTGTGAAGCCAGATCGATACTACTTTTATCGTAGTTGTGTGATCTGATCTTGCATCTTCTATCGTACGAGTACAATCGATTGATTGGCTTGAGATCGTGAGAGTTCTCTGATAGGCAATATAAAGAAGTCACAAACATCTTCGTCTCACTGTTTGTGATTCCTCGACAAACCGCCTGTGTAATCCGGAAGGATTTTAGAGAGGTGATTGAGTAATCTAGGCTGTTCTTCGGGAATATAAGACCGGATTATCAATTGGTTCCTGTTCACCTTGATTTTATATCTTAATACGGAACAAAACCTAGGGTTTATCTGTGGGAGACAGATTTATCCTTTGATAGACTTTTCTGTGTGACACAGATCTGTTTATTATCAAGTCTGTGATTTTGGGTTGCAGCAACTCTTGGTTGTGGATGAGATCAGCTGAGGGAATCAAGTGCGTAGTATCCTGCTGGGATCAGAGGCGTAGGAGTACAAATGTACCTTGGATCGGTGGGAGACTAATTGGGGTTCAACTATAGTCCAGTCTGAAGTTATCTTGTAGTAGGCTAGTGTCTGTAGCGGCTTAATACAGTGTGTATTCAATCAGGACTAGGTCCCGGGGTTTTTCTGCATTTGCGGTTTCCTCGTAAACAAAACTTCTGGTGTCTGTGTTATTTCTTTTCCGCATTATATTTTATATAATTGAAATAATACATGTTGTGCTTTAAGATCATCAATTGGAAATACAACCTTTGGTTGTTGATTGATATTGATTGAACCTTGGATATTGGTCTTTGGTACCGTCCAAGTTATTCCTTGTATTTGATAAAGACTCGTTATTGTTTTTAGCTTGAGTAAAAATCAAATCAAGAGAGAGATATTAACTCCTTGAGATACTTTAATCTAGATTGAGTCTGACTGTCTAGTTGATTCTCTAGCAAAGTATTTCGGAGTTAGTCCATACAGATTGCTAAACGAAATATTGGGTGGTGTTGTTAGACCCCCGCTTTTTCAATTGGTATCAGAGAAGGAAAACACGTTAAAGACCTCAAAATTCTGTGTTTGTGGCGATCTGACTATATGGACGAAAGTGCTATCTCAATAAATGCACCACCAAATCCAGGGATTGAAGAATTTTCTTCCATGTCTGATTTTATCATTTCAGTAGAAGAATTCTTGTCTAAACCTTCACCAGGTTTAAAATCCCTTGAAATGTTTTTAGAGATTGAAATGAGACTTGAAAGCCTAACTTCTGATGTTGACCTTCTTGTTCTGAAGGAACAGGAGTCTCTTGATAGGCTAAATCAATTTGTGGTAAATAGTATTCATGTTGAGGTTGACATCGATTTACTAATTAGTGAATTCAATGCTCCTCCTTTGTGTAATCCAATTAATTTTGATAAACTAAAAGTATTACAAGAGGAGTTTAAATCTCAGACATCTGAGTATATCATCTCAAAGCGTGAATTGATTCATTGCTCAATTCCTAAGTTATCACACCAAGATAATTCTATTGTCAAGCCCTATGAAGAAATGAGGATGTTCTGTACTCTCAAAAAATTTAGTTTATGTAACATAAAAAATACTCGACATAAAAGATGGAAAAAGAGAAATCAGAAAAATTTCTTGTGCCTGATTATACTCTTTGATTATCTTGAAAGATGTATACTCTGGAATTATCTAATTCTTGCAAGATGTAAGAGTTGTTGGAAGGAAGCCCTCTCATGGTGTTATGAGGGTCAAACAAACACACCCTTGGAACCACACAAGCCGCTCGCACGTGCTGCTGTTGAAACCGTCTCACAAACGAGTCCAGTGCGCGAACGTGGCAAGTGTTTTGCTCAACACACAAAAAGTGAAAAATCCTCCCCTCGGTCACTTCACCTTCTTCTCTTGCTTCTTCAGTTCAGAAACGAGAGAAGAAACTCAACAGTTCGTGTTCGGTTCTTCCACCCTCATGCTCACGTTTCTGAACTAAACAAAAATGCGTGAGTACCCCTGTCTTCAGAAGAAGTTTTTGCATCTTGGGTTGGATCTCGTTTTGGGTTTCGAGTTTGTGTACGAGATTCACCATTTATCTTAGACCGCGAACCGAGTAAGTCTTCTACCTCTTTTTGATTTTTCTTCTTCTTCTTCCAATCATGAGTTATAGAAGAAATAGACAAGTTGGTAGCTTTAGTCATCAACCCAGGGATGAATCGTTACTTGACCTAGAATTAGGTGTTAGATTCTTTAACCATGCAGCACGTGAACTGTATGTTGAACTCATGAGCAAAACACCCATTCGCGAACGTTTTCTTGATCCAACTATTGGTGATATTCCCTACCTTAACAATTTGTTTAGTAATCATCATTGGGGAATAATTCACGAACCCTCGGGTAATGCATAGTGAATTGGTTGCACAATTTTATGCAAATATTCATGATGTGAATCGTGTATATGGCTCCTTCAAAACCATGGTGGGAGGAACTGTAATTGATGTTAACAGATAAATTGACTCAAGACTTGTTCAAGTACCCATTGGTGGCACTCATTTTCCTCAAGCCGAAAGACGAACTTTAGAAGACCTTTCTGTCTTACTGTTTAATCATAATCTCGTTTGAAATGATGGCAAGGTCTGTGTACAAGGAGCGGGTATTCATCTCAAGGTTGCTGCTAAGCTAATTGTGGAAAATATGTTTCCAAGCACCTGTGACAACAACCGCTGGACGAAGGATGTTACTGAGTTTATCTATCTAATTGTTCAAGGGAGGCAGATAGATTTCTGTGGAGTAATTATCAACTCTATGATCAATGTTAAACAAAGCAGTAATAGAAGACCTGGACTTCCCTGCCTCATTTCAAGAATCGGTGCTAGTTACAACCTTCAAATGATTGGAACCAATCTCGGAGGACCATCAATGATAAAAAGGTCAAGCATTGGAAAGATGATGCCCTCAACTGTCAGAAATGCTCATGTTGCTCCACCTGCTGTTGATGCAGATGAGATGGATCTTCTCCAGATTGAACTTGATGAAACAAAAGAAAAGCTTGCTCGCGCCAAGAAGGAAATTGTTGTTCTTAAAGAAAAGGTGTAGTATGTTGTATTTGTTGTACCTTCCCTTGGAGAAAAGTTCTATGAAATTGAGAGAGATCACTATTATTAAAGTGAGTAATCTCTATAACGTATGAATGCTAATGTTTGTTTTCCTAAAACCTTGCATGGGTTGAGATTTCATATATTCCACAAATTCTTGTGTTGAGTATATGAACGGCTATACTAATCATGTTCTATTGGTTAATGTAGTCGTATATTCTGTAAGGTTTTCCTTATGTTGAGTATGTGAACGATTAAGTTGGTCATCTCCGTATGATTACCTTAGTTGTAGCTCTGTAAGTTTACTTATGTTGAGCACTTTCAATTAAATTGATCACTTTTGTGGTTTGATTTAGTTGCGTTTTCAATTGAATTAATCATGGGTTTACTTGTGATTAATTTGGATGAGCTTTGGATATAGAAAATCATTCCTATGGTTTTTGGTGTCCAATTAAAAAATCCTTCTTTTCTTTCGAAATTAAGGTCGCTCTTGTTATTCTTTCGAGAATGACATCAAATGGGGGAGAGTTCTTTTGAACTTGTGCTTAATGGTAATATCTTGCGGGGTGTGCAGCTGTGGAATTTTATAGGGGTTATCTTGTATCTTAAAACTCCTTGATGAATGCATTTATCTTCGGTTTTATGATTGCATCTAAATTAAGTTGGTATGTATTTTTCTTTTAGTCTATGAAATGTCTCTTGTGGAAATTTCATTATGATCCCGTTCTTGTATCTTTGTCAATTTTATTGACAAAAAGGGGGAGAAATAATGTAGTTCACACTACAAATACATATGATTTTCGGATCATTGTGTAAGGGGGAGTGGTTTCCATGATCGGGATGGAGTATTGACTAAGGGGGAGTGATACATATCACCGTCGTATTATTGTTAAAGTCGTGATACAATTGGACTTTGATATTACATAATAATACTATGACATTGTATAATAATGATCAAGAATCTCGATTTCTCTCATTGTTATAGCTACGGATCTTCAACAACAGTGATGCTAAACTTACAACCTTTGGGATCATTGGAGTACTTGGAAGGACGAAGATTTCAGGGAACGTTGAAGATTAGACTATGGAATAGGAGCCACTAAAGTTTATCTTTTTTGTATTCCATATGTATTAATAGTTTGTCACTAAAATTGACAAAGGGGGAGATTGTTAGAGCATAGCTTGGTCGACCTCGCATGCGTTGCTATCTCAAGCATGTTTGTCAATGTTAGTGATCAAAACTATGAGTCTTGATTTCTAGCCTACATAGCTAAGTCTCGGACTAGGATAGAAAAGTGTAGTTGAGCTCAAGGACTTCATGGCGATTCATCATACAAAGACGAATATCTATACAAGGAACCGTGGAACTTCATCAACAAAAAGGTATGTGGAGACTTGAACTTATCTATCACTCAAAAGTCTATCTATTCTATCTCCTACTTCTTATGATACAAAAGTCGTATGCTATATAGACTAGATCATACACATTTGACATTTCGAGTCGAGCATTCATTGCTTATCTTTTATCTCGAAATCGTGTATTGGTAAAGCGTTTCGCTTTGATCAAGTTTATATTCTTCACCTAGTGACGAAAGTCATGAAAAGTTTTAATCACTTTGAGAATTTCTCTGACGTGAATCGGTCTGTGAATAACGGCTACATAGCCTCCTCTGAGAATGTCTCAATGATTGAAATGAGAGTTTAGATTACATAACCATGTATTCCTTGAACCGAAGTTTTCGAACTTTGTTGATCAAGAGAAATCGGGAGGATTGTGGAATTAGCTTGCCAAGTCCGCGAACTGTCAGAAGTTCTCGACCGAGAATTTCTGCTGGATTTTCCAAAACTCGTTTGTGTTCTAAGTCCACAAACTGGCGGAAGTTCTCTTTCCGAGAATTTCTGCTGAGTTTGGAAAACTCAATCGATTAACTTAAGTCTGCGAACTTGTTTGTGAACTTAAGAGGTTATGATCTAAAGATGTGCTATGAACATGAAACATTAAATTACTAAGGAATGATTTATGCAAACCGTGGCTATAATGTTCATGATCCGATTCAATCGAATCGAATCATCTTTGTTTCAATTGTATCTTGTGTAGTTACATAAGATCTCATAGAAATTGAACAACTCTTTACTAGTTCATTTGAGTCAATTGAACTAGTTATGGTGAAAAAGAATAAGGTTAATATGAAATGCTCATATGGTTAACCTTTTGGGTTACTATGTTGAACCAACATACACGTACACGTTTGGGCATGGTCTTCACAAACCCAGTAAACGTCTACCCAAGTGTGTGTGACAAGCTAAGTTTTCGATCCAACGGTTGAGAAATATTAACTTGAATCTAAATCAGGTTTTCATCTAACGGTGAATAAGGATTGCTTTGTACCTAAGGAAAAACCCTGATTTGAAGGCTATATAAAGGAGACATCTAGCATTGTGAAAAACTAATCCCCACACGTCTGTGTGATACTAGTGCGCTCGCTAGAGTCGATTCTCCTTTAACCTTTGGTTTTCTTCTCTAAAACCAGGTTAACGACTTAAAGACTTCATTGGGATTGTGAAGCCAGATCGAAACTAATTTTATCGTAGTTGTGTGATCTGATCTTGCATCTTTTATCGTACGAGTACAATCGATTGATTGGCTTGAGATCGTGAGAGTTCTCCGATAGGCAAGATAAAGAAGTCACAAACATCTTCGTCTCACTGTTTGTGATTCCTCGACAAACCGCCTGTGTAGTCCGGAAGGATTTTAAAGAGGTGATTGAGTAATCTAGGATGTTCTTCGGGAATATAAGACCGGATTATCAATTGGTTCATGTTCACCTTGATTTTATATCTTAAGACGAAACAAAACCTAGGGTTTATCTGTGGGAGACAGATTTATCCTTTGATAGACTTTTCTGTGTGACACAGATCTGTTTATTATCAAGTCTGTGATTTTGGGTTGCAGCAACTCTTGGTTGTGGGTGAGATCAGCTGAGGGAATCAAGTGCGTAGTATCCTGCTGGGATCAGAGGCGTAGGAGTACAACTGTACCTTGGATCGGTGGGAGACTGATTGGGGTTCAACTATAGTCCAGTCCGAAGTTAGCTTGGAGTAGGATAGTGTCTGTAGCGGCTTAATACAGTGTGTATTCAATCAGGACTAGGTCCCGGGGTTTTTCTGCATTTGCGGTTTCCTCGTAAACAAAACTTCTGATGTATGTGTTATTTATTTTCCGCATTATATTTTATATAATTGAAATAATACAGGTTGTGCGTTAAGATCATCAATTGGAAATCCAACCTTTGGTTGTTGATTGATATTGATTGATCCTTGGATATTGGTCTTTGGTACCATCCAAGTTATTCCTTGTATTTGATAAAGACTCGCTATTGTTTTTAGCTTGAGTAAAAGTCAAATCAAGAGAGAGATATTAACTCCTTGAGATACTTTAATCTAGATTGAGTCTGACTGTCTAGTTGATTCTCTAACAAAGTATTTCGGAGTTAGTCCATACAGATTGCTAAGCGAAATATTGGGTGGTGTTGTTAGACCCCCATTTTTTCAAAAGCTCTTGCTCTGGGACATAATAGATATTCTTCTAAAGAAAGAAATTGGTTTATTCTCTTGAAGTAGAAAAACACCAATACACATCTCACTAGCATCACTTTCAGCTACAAACTATTTTGAAAATTCTGGTAGAGCCAACACTAGAGTGCTACATTTTAGAGAACTGCTCGGTTGAACCCACCAAGCGTTTGTATGTCAAGGTGGGTTGTAATATTTTAGTATCAGACTCACAAATTGCTTGATTAGATTACTAGAGTCAGCTTCGTTAGGTTAGACTAGAAAGTCTATAATTGTTAAGACATACAAGTATTACTCCAAAAACCTGAAGAATCTGAAGACGTGTCGACATCAACGAAGACATCATCCTTCCACTTGAGGTTAGTAATACATGACTTGACTTGTTTTAATTTCTATATCGTAAGCTTTCAAGTCGTTTCTGATTGAAAACATAATATGCAAAGTTATATGCATGAAACTCTAGTATTAGAGACTAGATCACCTTATTATGATCAAAGTGTCAAGAAACAATATATCAATAGTTATGAATGCTTTATACTGGTATATTGAAATGCAGAGTTTAATGCTTACCATTTGAACTTCGTAATTGCGACATCAATATTATGTTTGTAACTCGTTACTAGATTGTGTAATGAACATATGATTGATTTCATGCCTAGAAAACTATGTTTAATTACATGAGTTTAAGGAAGAAGACTTAAGAACATGTTTCATAGATACAAGAAATCAAGAGGATTGAAGATCCGATATTCATTGAAGATCTTAAGGTTGGACCGATCCTAACCTATATAGGGAATCTAGGTAGAATCGATCCTAACTATGTTGGGATTCAAGGTATAACCGATGCCTACATATACTGGGAGTCAAGGTAGAACCAATCCTAACCTATGTTGGGAGTCGAGGTAGAACCGGTCCCAATAGGAAAAACCGATTTCCTTAAGTCGCGTACAATTTAGGGATTGTGTGATTTGGAAATTGGGTTAGTAAAATAGGAAAGTTCAAGATATCAACATAATGAATAATTTGAACATGTGGTGAAACCTTATTTACTAATTGTTCAAATATATTCCTTGATACTCAAGGTGAGATCCCAAACCGAAATGGTTGAGAATGTTTGAAGATTTTTGAATGAATATGTTTTTGTTTTACCTGCAAGCAAAACATATCTCTGGAAATATATATATGTTAAGTGCTAGATAATATTGAGTGGTCTAAGAGAAATTTTGGTTGTATAGTTGGATATTGGTTGGAATTAGACAAAACCAAATTTAGGTGCTTTATTGCGTATCTTGAGAATATTTTCAGTTATGAAAATTCCTTGGTATCCAAACTACCATGATCTATAAATAGTGAAGTTTTTTATTCTTACAAATTTATCCTGAGGCAGGCATTTCGTTTCGTAGCTAATTTTGTAGCCGACTAATAGTATTAGTTGTGATACTGTCCTGAAGAGGAGGGTAACCTAATTAGGCGAAATCTCTTACGTCCGCTAGTTTAAAGACTTCTTTGGGATCAAAAAGTGTATACTAGTTTCGTTGGTGGGAAACTAGAATTTGCATTGTTATTTTAGTTTTCGATTATTGATTTGATTGACTAACTGTTGTTAACTCTTGATTGCACCTAGTTTGATTATTCTTGAGAACCTTCTCTTCTGACATAAGGTCACTCAAACTAGATCTTTAGATCTAGGGTTGACTTGTGATCATTCTTTGTTAACGGACTCCTCTCTGTGTGTGATCGATCATAAGTTTGGATCAAGTTTGTAATTTTACAGGTATAGTAGACTATTGAAGATTTGAAGACAATAAGATTTTTCTTATTTGGATCAAGTTTGTAATTGTTCAGGTATAGAAGACTGTTGAAGATTTGAAGACAATAAGATTTTTCTTATTGGTTTCATATCTTTGTAATTTCCTTCGTGCACAAACTTTTTCAGTTGGGATCCAACTAGATCTAGTTTATCTTTTGATAGCTTGTTATTGCTACTCGTATTTAGATCGACAAGCTATCTTTTGGTGGTACTCTTCAATACCCGATTCTGGTAATTTGATTTGGTTAACTTGTTAATCCATATCTTGGAAGATTTAAACCCGACAACAGAGTTTAATTGATTTAAACAGAAAATCCTTTGTCACGCTCAACAACATATCTCTGATTAACTTCCTGAGAGGGGAGAATGGTTATTAAACATATTAGCTATTTATTGTTTGGAATACGGTCTACAGGGTTGAGTGCTTAAAGTTTTTAGAGAGGCTGAAGCAACTTAAGTTAGTGGACTCTATTTTAGGATTCACGTGTATTGGCCAGATTGATTGTAGGCGCATGGATACTGAGTAAACTAGGCAATTAGAGGTAGTTTACTTGGTCTCAACTATATGAAGTTGGTAGTGTATTTGTATAGCGGCTTAATTCTAAGAGTATTCAAAACTTGACTAGGTTCACCAGGTTTTCTGCATTTGCGGTTTCCTTGTTAACAAAATCTTGTTGTGTGCTTTTATTTTAATTTTGGCATTATAATTTGTTTAAGTTATAATTAAAGTACTTCTACGTCAATCCCAAACACTTGGGTTGATCCCTATAGTTTAAGGTTCGTTTTTGAACTAGAATCTATATACCAAGTGTGTACCTTGATAGTCTTTGTCTATATTAGATCACGCAAGGTATCGGAGTTATAGGTTGATATCGAAAAGATTATGGTGTACTTAGTACCCTCGTCATTTCACTATTCATTGTTTACTTAATATGCCCAAAAGCAGTGGAGGAAGCTGGACTCCAATGAATGAATTTTTCTTTAAGAGAGTAGTAAGGGGCTTACTAATGGCTCCATAGCCTTGCACAAAATTCCTATAATAGTCAGTCATCCCAAGAAATCCTCTCAGTTATTTGATAGTGTTGGTCGAGGACAAGTTTGTATGCAATCAATCGTGTTTAGATCAGCACAAACTCCCTTGGCAATGACAATATGTCCTAGGTACTCCAATTCATATTATCCAAAACTACACTTAAATATTTAAGAAAAAAGTCGATGTTGTCTGAGAAGAGAAAAAATAATCCTGAGATGCTCTGTTGAGTCATAGTAGAGTTGTAAATTAGAATGTCATCAAAAAATACTAGCACAAACTTCCTTACAACTAACAGAAAATCATTCATCAATGTTTGAAATATTGCATCGGTGGTTGTAAGTCCAAAAGGCATAACTTTAAACTCACAGTGGTCATGATTAGTTCTAATTCAATCTTTGAGAATACTGTAGATCCATGGAAGTCATCCAACAACTCATCAATGATGAGAATCGGGAATTTATCCTTGATGGTGAGACAATTTAGCTTTCAATAGTCTGCACAAAACCTCCAAGAGTTATCCTTCGTGTTGACCAGAAGTATTAGAGATGCAAATGGGATGTGGTTAGGATGAATTATCTCATAATGAAGCATTTTCCTGACAATTTGCTCAACTACTCATTTCTGAATGTAAAGGAATTTGTATGATCTTTGAGGAATAGTATGGTCTGAACTACTTTTAGGTGGTTATTTGTGCAAGTTCTTGAAAAGTGTCTTTGAATTCTTGTAACAATGGAATAATGATATCAGGAGTGATAGGTGATATAATAGTGGTGGAAATAGAAAATAGGTGACCCAAAATGTCGTAAGAGTTCTTAGGGAAAAACAATCTTGGTTATCTCACCACTCGTCATTGATAAAGAAGGTTTAGCAGTAATACCATGTAATGTGATTTTCTCGCCTTTTTACTTGAAAGAGATTCTCAGATCAGACAAGTTGAAGAGCACATCATCTAATTTCCTCAGGCAATCAGCCAACAAAACTATATCACAACCTCCCAAGGGAAGAATTCTTTCAACAAACAGTTGTTCATGCATGCTCCATTATAGATTTGAGAAAACACATTACTGATTGTTTTGTAACCATTAGAAATTGTGACTAACATATAGGCAGTTGGTTCTATGTAAAACTGAAGACTTTCATCCAAGGCACTATCAGTGAAGCTAGTGGTGCTACCAGTGTCAATAATAATGAAGTCATAGTGCTTCTTGAGAATGCTAGGAATTCTAATAGTATCCTAGTAATATTGCATGTGAGAGCATGTAAGGTTCCATATCAGACTCAATAGGTGATTCAATAGCTAATCCAAAATTTTCCTCGTCCTCTTCAGGTTCATGTGAATCACAGCTATTGATCTGCAGCATGAAAAGTTCTTGGTTACCTTTACATTAATGGCCAGGCTTATAAACATCATCATGTTTTTTTGTTAGTCCCATTTGCTCCTGAGTAAGTCTCTTAATGGGTGGGAAATTGGAATTGGATTTGGACTAAAAATTAAAAAGTGTTTTTGGAGTGAGAGGTGCATATTTAGGTGTTATTTTTGAAGTAATAATTGGTTTTGGTGAGAAGATGGAGAAAGAGAATTGTCTTTCGGTATTGAATGAGTTGTTGGAAGATTTAGTGAATGTTAGTGGCTTTAGATGATAAATTGCGTTTCTACTCTTGTAATCTTGCTAGGAAGATGTCCTGCGTTAAAGTGTTAGGGTAAAACATAGATACATATTTGCCAATTCCATCCCTTAATCCACCCACAAAACTCATGACAAAGTAAGATTCATCCAATGACTCAAACTCTTTATAATAATCATTAGTAGTTGAACTTTAAACCAATTTATTAAAACTACCAATAAAATTCTCCTCATCAGGATTTTCAAATGTAGCACAAATAGTTTTAGCTAAATCATGCCATGTTATTCTATGTCTATGTTAGAGCATTGCTCGGTCAAACTCGCATGTGTTGGTATCTCAAGCATGTTTGTCAATGTTAGTGATCAAAACTATAAGTCTTGATTTCTAGCCTATTTGTAGATGTCTCGGACTAGGACATAGATAGTGTAGTTGAGCTTAAATCTCTCGACGTTCGTCTATTGAAGACGAAGAACTACTAAGGGGAGCTTGTGGAACTTCTTCGACAAAAGATATTTGGAGACTTGAACTTATCTATCACTTGGAAAGTCTATTTATACTATCTCCTATATTGAGACATAAGTCGTGTTACGATATAGTTTTCTCTACACATTTGAGATTTCGAGCTGAGTATATCTCGCTTGCATATTTCTCGAAATATGTGTTGGTAAGCTTTCGCTTCTACCAAGTTCATCTTATATCATGAGAAAATTTCCGAGTAACATCTTACATGGTTTGTGTGATACAATCATTTGGTGTAACATTTGGAAGGTTTCAATAATGATTATTTCAATATCTTGAAAATTGCTTTGATATTGATAGTGTGCGAAAACGGCTATTAACATTATAGAAGAATGTTTCAATGATTGAAATAAAGAGTTGATGATGTAACCATCTTTGGATATAAGCATATATAGTGTGTTCGCACATTAGTGTATAAGTCTATAAACCGGAAGCCAAGATATGCATATGCGTGTATACGGATTTGGTGAAGGAGACAGGTTAAGTATGCGTACGCGTACGCATATTGGCGGAAGTTCTCAAACCGAGAATTTCTGCTGAGTTTGGTTTTGGCAAAACTCACAAACTAGTCACCTTAAGTATCCGTACCCGTACGCATACTAGCGGAATTTTTTGAACCCAAAATTTAGGCTGAGTTTGGAAACTTTACAAACTCAAAACCGGTTGTTTAAGTACGTATACCCGTACGCATACTTAAGCTGGTTACTTTGTCAAATCGGTTAAGTCCATGAACTTAAACATTTAAATCATAAGGAATGCAATCTTTGCAAACCGTGGCTATAATGTTCATGATTGATTCAAGTGAATCAAACCGATTTGATTTCAACTGTGTTTTCTAAACAATTGAACAACTCTTAAATAGTTTAATTTGAGTCATTTGAACTGGTTATGGTTAAGATGAATAAGGTTGATATGAGAGTAATCATATGGCTAACCTCGGTTAATTATTTGTGAACCAACACGGTGTACACGTTTAGGTACGGCTACATAAGCCTAAATCAGGGTACATTTCATTTGTGTGTAACAAGCTAAGTTCCATCTAACAGTTGAAAGATATTAGCTTGGTTGAATCAGGTTTTTCATCTAATGTTGAATATTGAATGCTTTGTTACCAAGGTAACTTGGATTGCAAACCCTGATTTGAAAACTATATAAAGGAGAACTCTAGCAACTGGGAAAACTAATCCCCACACCTCCTGTGTGTTACTAGTTGCATAACTAGAGTCGATTCTCCTTTAACCTTAGGTTTCTTCTCGAGACCCTGTAGGTTAATGACTTGAAGACTTCATTGGGATTGTGAAGCCATACCCAACTATTATATTTATAGTTGTGTGATCTAATCTTTTTGTTTCTATCGTGTTGAGTGCAATTGAAATAATTGGCTCGAGATTTTATATCTCCGATAGGCAAGATAGAAAAGTAATCACAAACAAACTTCATCTCATCGTTTGTGATTCCGCAATAGCTTGTTTCGCTAGTAGATTAAGTTTATTGTGAGGTGATTGGTAATACTAGGCTATTCTTAAGGAATATAACTCTGGTTTATCAATTGGTTCCTGTTCACCTTGATTTATCAAAAGACAAAACAAAAACTCTTGGGTATTTCTGTGGGAGACAGATTTGTTCAATCTTATAGACTTTTCTGTGTGAGACAGATTCGTCTATCAAGTCTTCAACTTTAGGTCGTAGCAACTCTTAGTTGTGGGTGAGATCAGCTAAGGGAATCAAGTGTGTAGTATCCTATTGGGATCAGAGACGTAAGGAGCGCAACTGTACCTTGAATCAGTGTGAGATTGATTAGGGTTCAACTACAGTCCAGTCCGAAGTTAATTGGTAGTAGTATAGTGTCTGTAGCGGCTTAGTACAGTGTGGTGTTCAATCTGGACTAGGTCCCGGGGTTTTTCTACATTTGCGGTTTCCTCGTTAACAAAATTCTGGTGTCTGTGTTATATCTTTTCGCATTATATTTTGTTATATAGTTGAAATATCACAGGTTGTGCGTTAAGATCAATCAATTAGAATATTTAACCTTTGGTTATTGATTTACATTGATTGACACTTGAACATTGGTCTTTGGTATCGTTCAAGTAACTCCTCTTATATTCAATCAGGCTCGCAGATTTCTATTTGCTGATTGTGGATTGAATTAAGAGTTAGAGATATTAAACTCTTTGATATACTTTAATCTAGATTGAGTCTGACTGTCTAGTTGATTCTCTAGAAAGTGTATTGGAGTCCTCTAAGATTGCCAAACAAATTGTTGGGTGTGATTATTGTACTCCCGCATTTTCAGTCTACCAACTTGCAAATTTAAGAACCATTTCTCAACCTTACCTTCCAAGTAAATGGTTGCAATATCGACCTTCCCGTGTTCTTCAACATTATTAATCTGGAAATATCGTATACTTTTCTGGATCCGACCTCTAGGTTTATCACCATTGAATCTGGGAAAATACGGTTTTGATACTCATTGAGGTAGATAATGAACTCTACTTTGTGGATGATGAGTAAAACCAGTACCACCGTTATCATCTAAATTAGATCCACTAACCCTTTTTGGACCTTGTTGTTGCTGGATACACTCATATCCTGTAAAAGTTCTCGAGTGTTCTTCCAATTCATCACGATTACTAATCTGAAGTGAATCCACCTTGGCAGTCAAATATGCGGATAACAAGGTGAAATCAGATCGTAGTTGATTGAAGTCATTCCTCTACTTTTGTTGTTCATCGATTAAATCTTTAATTGTCATTTTGAAGAAAAAAATTTGAACAATGTCAATTACTATATTACCACAACAGTTAAGCAGTCAGGATAAAATGGATTGATAAAAGTAACTCTTAAATCTGAAGATTCAAGCGAAATCTATATTCAAAAAACAAACCAAAAATGGGTTTCTATTCATAAATTCTAGATAAGAAATAAGGAAACTTTTTTTCCACATTTATAACCAATGATTAAGCCCTAATATTACTCACTGGATCAATGACACACATCACAAATCCCACAGACACAATTCTTTAAAATAACAACTAACAAATTTATCAAGCACCCACTAAATATTACTAATGGCCGACTCCCGGGGTGATCCTTACTATCTAGACCATGACAGAAATTTATACATCATCATCAGAAGGGAGT